>NW_012101388.1:372922-374323 GCF_000951045.1 Mandrillus leucophaeus | reverse complement strand
GCTCAACCTTAATTTTTCAATTAGTTTTTTTTTTTTTTTTTTTTTAAAGACAGAGTCTTGCTCTGTTGCCAGGCTGGAGGTGCAGTCACGTGATCTTGACTCACTGCAACCTCTGCCTCCCTGCCTCCCTGCCTCCTGGGTTCAAATAATTCTCCTGCCTCAGCCTCCCGAGTAGCTGAGACTAAAGGTGTGCACCACCACACCCAACCACTTTTGGTATTTTTTAGGAGAGACAGGGCACCATGTTGGCCAGGATGGTCTCGATCTCTTGACCTCATGATCCACTCAACTCGGGCTCCCAAAGTGCTGGGATTACAGACATGAGCCACCACGCTGCTAGTGAAACTGAGATGTTTGTGGTGGTAGTGATTGTTTCTTTTATTACAAATCATTGGTCGTCTTTAATGAGGGCATAAAGAAGATGATTTTTTTTTTTCCTTGCCAGTTAATGTGGATAGTCTGCTGCTGCAGGCTTTATCCTCAACCTTAGCTTTTCCGTTCTTAGAATGAGTTTTCCACTTGAAAACGTTTGATTTCTTTGGGGCATTATCTCCATGAGCTTTTCACCCAAGCTTGTTCACCCAAATTTCACCATAAGTTTGCTGTTTGCTCTTGCTTTTGATTTCAGAATTCATCTTGCTCTTATAGGGGCAACAGATATCCTTCTTACTTCCAAAAACTATATTCTGCTCAGATTTGAAATCAATTCACAGGTTTTCATAATACACATTTTTATGGAAGGAAATGGTCTTGATAGTCAGGGTAAGGAACCTGCTTAGTGAGTTGTTTAGTGACCAGAGGATCTGACAGGCAATAATAGTAACAACCTTGGAACCAAATTTTGGCATCAGGATGATGCTGGCATTATAAAAAGAGTTAGTAAGGAGTCCCTCCTCCTCAATTTTTGGAAGTTTCAGGAGGTACGGTACCAACTCTTCTTTGTATATTTGGTAGCGTTCAGCTGTGAATCCATCTGTTCCCTTATTATTGTTGTTAGGTTATTATTGCCTCATTTCAGAACTAGTTATTGATCTGTTCAGGGATTCAACTTCTTCCTGGTTCAGTCTTGGGAGGGTGTATATGTCCAAGAATATATCCATTTCTTCTAGATTATCTGGTTTATGTGCATAGAGGTGCTCATAGTATTCTCTGACAGTTGTATTTCTGTGGGATCAGTAGCAATATCTCCCTTGTCATTTCTGTGTTTAGTTGAATCTTCTCTTTTTTCTTCTTGGTCTAGTTAGCAATGTGTCTATCTATTTTATTAAGTTTTTCAATAAACCAGCTCCTGAATCTGTTGATCTTTAAAGCTGTTACACAAAATGAGAACATAAACTTAACACTTTGAAGCAAGAACTACAAGGTTAAACATAAAATATTTGAAGCCACATACATATTTTA
>NW_012101388.1:369878-371082 GCF_000951045.1 Mandrillus leucophaeus | reverse complement strand
GAAGACACACAAACAGCCAAAAACATGAAAAAAATGCTCAGCATCACTAATCGTTAAAGAAATGCATATTAAAACCACAATGAAATACCATTTAACACAGTCGGAATAGCTATAATTAAAAAGCCAAAAACTTGGATACTGTTGGGGCTGTGGAGAAAAGAGAATGCTTATACACTGTTGGTTGGTATGTAAATTAGTTCAGCCACTTTGGAAAGCAGTTTGGTTATTTCTCAAAGAACTTAAAGCAGAACTACTACTCAACCCAACAATCTCATTGCTGGTTGTGTATAAAAATAAAAATAATTTTTCTACTAAAAAGACACTTACATGTTCATTGTAGAACTATTCCCAAGAGCAAAGACATGAAATTAATCTAAGTGCCCATAAATGGTGGATTGCATAAAGAAAATTTGTGAACCACATACACCATGGAATACTATGCAGCCCTAAAAAGTAACAAAATCATGTCCTTTATAGCAACATGAATGCTATTGGAAGCCATTATCTCAAGTGAATTAACGCAGGAACAGAAACTCAAATACTGCACATTTTCACTTATAAGTGGGAGGGTACTCACGGATATAAGGATGAGAACAATAGATACCTGGGAACTACTACAGGGAAGCGGGAGGGAGGGGGCATTGTTGAATAACTTTTGAGTGTATACTCATTACCTGGGTATACTTGGGATATAAGAGTATTCAAATTCCAAACCTTAGCATTACACAATTTAACAAACTTGCCCATGTACATCCTAAGTCTAAATTAAAACCTGAATTTTTTAAACAATAAATAAATATGAACTTTAAAATATAAACACCATCAAGTCCAGGACAATATTGCAAATTATGATACCAGCAATTTGGTCCACCCCTAAGGAACTGAGGTTCCTGGAAATTTACCATATTTGTGCCATCATTTTTACATTATTAATGGATGAAAGATACGTGTTTTACAGAGTTTTTAAGATTAGTAAACACAAACTAGTCGGAAGAAGCCAAATAGGACCCTAAGATGGAGGCCTAATAATTTATTACTGAAATTCTTGTAATCTTGCCCTTATTTGATGAGAGGAATGAGCAGGAATATTGTTGTAGTTAAGAATAACTCTTTGGTGAAGCTTTTCCAGGCGTTTTTCTGCTAAAGCTTTGACAAAATTTCTAAAAACACTGTCATAATAAGCAGTTGTCATTCTTTGGCACTC
>NW_012101388.1:360707-368193 GCF_000951045.1 Mandrillus leucophaeus | reverse complement strand
ACAAAATGAGAACATAAACTTAACACTTTGAAGCAAGAACTACAAGGTTAAACATAAAATATTTGAAGCCACATACATATTTTAGAAGCACTCAGTGAGGGTTTTTCGTGTCTCTCTCTCCTTCAGTTCAGCTCTAATTTTGGTTAGTTCTTGTCTTCTGCTAGCTTTGGGGTTTGTTTGCTCTTGCGTCTCTGATTCCTTAGTTGTGATGTTAGGTTTCTAATGACATTGTTCTAACTTTATGACGTGGACATTTAGTGCTATAAATTTCTCTCTTAATACTGCCTTAGCTGTGTCCCAGAGATTGTGATACAGTGTATCTTTGCTTTTATTAGTTTCAAAGAATTTGAATTCTGCCTTATGATTTACCAAAAAGTCATTCAGGAGCAATTACAATTTCCATGTAGTTGTATAGTTTTGAGTGAATTTCTTAGTCTTGATTTTGAATTTGATTGTGCCGTGGTCAGAGACTTATTATTTCAATTCTTTCAAATTTTATGAGGAGTGTTTTACTTCCGATTATGTGATCAATTTTAGATTAAGTGCCATGTGGTGAGAAGAAGAGCTTGAAGTTTGGAAGATTGCTATAAAGAAAGGAAATAAAACTATTCATTTTCTCATAGTGTGCCTTGAAATCTGCTATTACATTCTTCCATAACTTCTATAAAACCAGCCAGACTGATGAGAAAGAGATCTCTATCCGAAATATGCTTCTGAGTTATATAAAATAACTTTATAGGTTTTTACTTAGTATCTCAAATTTAAATCTCATCATCACATACCATTTTAGTCCAGATTTTTAAGGTAGAGTATTTCATTATTTAATAATTATTCAATTGAATTTTTTTATCCTGTGATTATGTAGGACTGTATTCCTTCCATAGAGTAATACAGTTCAATCATGTTGTTTCCTTCTAAGCCATTGTTCTAAAGATTTTTTCTTCCAATTTTCAGTTAAGCAATTTTATTGGAATTATGTAATTTTTTTCTGTCTTTAAGCATAGGAATTCACAATAATACATGTGTTCTTAATTGGCAGCCTGCAGTTTAATTGTATCAATATAATAAACCATTCCCCAAGGTGTCTTATTGTTTATATTTGTTCTAAAATATGTATGAGCTTTCAAAGTTAATATTTAGATTAAACTTAACTGATAATTAAATGATCAAAATCAGTAATAATACATGCAATAACATAAACCACTTTGTTCCCTAACTGCAAGGAGATTATGAGACTAATTCAAGCTGCGTAGATTTTATGAACTATTCAGTATTTTCATCAAAGCATTATAGCTTCTTTTATAACGAACACATTGTTAACTGATGGAAAAAGCATTATGAAGTCAAGATTTTATATATCTGTTATAAAATAGTTAGAATTTATAATCATCAGTAATGAAGAGTTATAATTCCTATCTTCTAAGAATTAGTTTATCTCCTAAGTAAATTATTGTGGAAAGTGTAATTTTTCAAACATTAAATTATATGACCACATATACTACTTATTTTAGGTACATCTGAGAGTAGGGGAATTTTCATTTAATCCTCTACTTGGGGATCTATTTCAAAGAGCACAGAATGTGGTAATATAAAGCTCTTTCACTTTCATCATTGAACAAGGTAGTGGGAAAAAAAATGAGTTCTTGAAATGCAAAATAATTTTGAAAAAGCTGTTACACAAAATGAGAACATAAACTTAACACTTTGAAGCAAGAACTACAAGGTTAAACATAAAATATTTGAAGCCACATACATATTTTAGAAGCACTCAGGGAAAGACATTAATATTTACTGAAAGACAATAATATGTCAAGTACTGTGTGAAGGGATACCACCTCAATAATCAGGCTTAATTCACATAAACTCCCTTCAAAGTAGGTACAATGTTCTAATATCGTTAAAAATAAGGCTAAGAAGTTTAAGTAATTTGCCTAGGGCCACAAAGAGAATAGTGGTAGACCCAGATATTAACACAGGTAAGTCTGTATCCAACATTCATAACCTTTGCATCATACAGAAAGCATTGGTTAAGAGTATCATTCTGCAACTGGAAATTTTCTGGGTTCAAAACTTGAATATGCCTATTAGTTTTATAACCTCAGGACAAATACTTAACAGTCTCTGCCTCAGTTTCTGCAACTTTCATTTGGGTAGAATGCATGGATATTAAATGAATACATTAATTTGGCAGAATGACATACACATAGTACTCAATGATAATCACATTTCCTCTTACTCAATGTCTAATAGTTAATTATTGCCAGACTAGGGAAGAATTCTGCTTTCTTTACCCTCAGTCCAGCAGTTGCTGCAGTCTCCTAGATACAATTCTATGAAAGAAAGTAAATTGATTTTTCAAAATTATTTTACAACCAATTGCTATCTATATGACCCTCTTTTGGCATGTTACCTTACTTACCTAAATTTGGTGATGTAGAGTAATGCTAGAAGTGGTAGAACACTCACAGAAATAACCATAACTTGTAATAAGTTAGTTTGCCACAATTCCATGGATGCTGGTAAAAGACAAGAGGATCCCGTGTTGAAGATAAAGAATGGTATTACTCAAGGTCCAGCAGGCAGAGGGAGCATTGGCCTACTGATACTTGATTTCCCTGCTATTGGAGGAAATGTGAAGAATCTAGATTGGTGATACACAAGGAGTGGCAGTTTCACAGCTGAAGAACCGAAGCTTACGGAATCTGCATTTTATAGCAAGGAGTAAGACAAAATGATCTTGGCCAGGAAGACAACTGGGTACAAGCGGCAACAATGAGTCTATTTCTATACAGTTATTTTAAAATTTCCAACAGCTTAAAATGACTTTTAGAACTGTGCCACTCCTTGTGTGATACTTGCCACTCCTGTGTTCTGGATTAAAGAATATTGAAGACCTTGTTATTCCGGCACATGAGCCAAGGTATGTAGAAGGACAGAAAGCTCTTGTGGATGGTCTCCTAAAGCAGGTTCTAACACATACCAAGTTGTGAAACCTCAATACTTGACCTCAGCATTCTGCTTAGTACCTGTTGCTTAGTTATTTCAAGAAAATATTTAATTGGAATTACTTCAATTACTGTCTTTGTATGAAATAAAATATTATTTAATAATACAAATTGTAAAGATACAATGGTATCATTGAATTTACTGAAAAATAACTTTATTAAGCCATTTCAAAAATTCATGCTTTTTTACAAGCATTTGTGAGACACAAAGTTATTTACATTTTATACATACATATTCTCATCAATGATAAGAACATTTTATGTTAGAATGTTGTTGTAAAAATCAAAGTGTGCATCCTCATATGCCTGCTCATTATCAAGTATAATATATCTTGAAAATGTATGCTTTTAAACATTCATAACGTATAATTTTAAACATCTTTTACAAAACATGTTTGAATCATCCATGCTGCAATGGAGCTTACCTTCCGTTGATGGGAAAAATACCACAAATGAGAATACAAGATGGCCACTCAAGAGAGTGCAGCTTTCTCTGAAAATATCCAAGCAATCAAATGAAAAATTGTTGAATTGGTTGAAAGAATATGTTGGAGGGGGATGGCTGGAAGGAGCTGCATTGAGGAACTCTTACTTTAGTGCTAATTTACTAATATACTTAATAAACAATTATTGCCTGATAATTTTATATTGAGTAATGGTTTAATTCCTGTGAATACAGTAGTATATCAAATAGGTGAAGTTCCTTGTAAAATTTAAATTCCAGTGTAAGAAGCGATTAAGTAGTTACAAGAAATAAATGTTCATTTTTACTTAAGATGCAGTTGTTTCTGGAGAACAGTATGTCACCTATTATAAGCATAAAAATACAGATGAATTCCAAATGTCATATTTTGTGGTCTCTAAGAGCTATAAAAACAGTAAAGCTTGTGAAATATAATCCTGGTCAGTGTGGGAATTTTTGAGAATGTGACAACTTCCAACCATTTTCCTCTCATGAGGGAATTTGTTGATTTGAGCTCAATTTTGAAATTAGAATTGTCTAGTCGTGGAGGCTCTGTTGGGGAAGAGAAACATGTAAATATGTTGTCAGTTGACCAATATAACAAATCAGAAAGTTGAATGGACTAATAACTTGGTTTATTTGCTTTAAAGAACATTAGCTGAGTATCTCAAGCTAGGGTACAAAGGAAAACTCCCTTCAAGGTTTTGGTCTTAAGAAAGCAAAGATATTCTAGGGAAGATTTTATTCAAAAAGACAAAGCAAGGTCTTTAAAATGTATGCTTTTAAACATTCATAATGTGTAATTTTAAACATGTCTTACAAAACATGTTTGAATCATCCATGCTGTAACGTCCACAAGACGTTAGTGAGATTTCACGTATGTCTAAGTCTCACCATTGGAGAGTCTGGATGGGAATCTTTGACTGGCAAAGCTAAATCTTCCTGAGGAGATTGAGACCTGCCAAATGTTTATTCCAGGACTTGTGGATAAAAGTTGAAACGAAGGTAGGTTAAATCTTCCTAAAACTGGAACACTATCCCCAATCAGTTTCACATTAGATTGAAGCAATAAGCACCTAAGACTGTCTTCTAACAAGGAAAAAGAAAAGCTTCCTTGGAATAAGGTAATACTATTATTTTCTGCCATGCTTTATTTGCATAGTATTTGGCTTGCAGTAAATAAAATGATGATTAAAGGAGCCAAGATAATATGAATTATAATTTACAGCATGGGAGACAATAAATGGATACTCAAATATAATAAATATATTGGAGTTACAAAATAAATTTCAATAAATATTTATATATAAAAGGAAGGATAGAAGAATGTGAACAAAATCAATGAAAAAACTAAGTATAACTATCACAAGAACAGAAAACCAAACACCGCATGTTCTCACTCATAGGTGGGAACTGAACAATGAGATCACTTGGACTTGGGAAGGGGAACATCACACACCGGGGCCTATCATGGGGGGGGGGGGGAGGGATTGCATTGGGAGTTATACCTGATGTAAATGACGAGTTGATGGGTGCTGACGAGTTGATGGGTGCAGCACAGCAACATGGCACAAGTATACATATGTAACAAACCTGCACGTTATGCACATGTACCCTAGAACTTAAAGTATAATAATAATTAAAAAAATAAAATAAAATAAACCAAAAAACAAATAATTGGGATCTATTATTATAATAAAAGTGATAATGTAAATAATAATTATAATAGTAATAAAATGCTAATGAATGAGAAAAATGAATGCTTTGAATATAGTGACAGGATTAGTAAAGTCATCTGTAAAAACATCCAAATTGTTGCATTGCTGTGTAATAAGGAGAATGAGAAGAAGAAAAACAAAGAAGAAGTCAGAACAATGTGACACATCTTTCAAATGCATATGATTGATGTTCCAGAAGAAGGGTGCAGATAGAGAAGAGGCTCTTTGTAAAAAATAATGACTGAGAATTCTTTCTAATGTTGAACAATTCTAACTCACATATTTAAGAAGCTCAGTGATCTCAAAGCATAGTATTGTTTGAAGCAAAGTGAATAGCAATAAATGAACATTTTAGAAATGAAGAAATATTAAAAATTAATAAAGTGTTTTTAAAATGAAGTTTTTACAAATTAAAACAATGAAGCAAAAGTAAAAAGTGATACAATTGATAAGCTATTAATAAAAAAAATGCATATATATGTAAAAAATCAACAAGTAATATTTATTTCAAAAGATTAAATTGTCAAATCCCATTCTCAGGCTGATAAAATAGAGAAAACACAGATTTCCAATATTAAGAAAAAGAGGATCATTGCAGGTCTTTCTGACATTAAAAGTTAACACAATGACATAATGAAAAATGTGTCAATAAATTTGAAATGCTGAGTAAAAGTTAAAATAAGGAAAAACCAAAATATAATAAAAATAAGGACATAGAAAATCTGGACATTATTTATTTATATGAAAGAAGTTAAATCTTCATACTAAAACTCTCCCTTTAAACAAAATTCAATAAAAACAAAACAAAGGCTTATGATTAATTATTCCATATTTAAGAACAAAAACACCATTATTACAAAAAATGTTCTGGCCTATGTAAAAGAGACCACATTTCCCATTGTATCTTGTGATGCTGTTAGATACAGCACATTTGATAAAATCTGTCATCTATGCCAAAACCTCAGAGCAAGTTAGAATAAAAGAAACATTTTGTAAATTAATAAAAATAATCACTAAAAACAGCAATTGCATATTTTGTGAAGTGTTTTTGAAAGCTTTACACATGAGATTATGAATGAGACAAACATGGAAGTTTTCATAACTGCTCTTCAATATTATATAATATTGTATGGGAATTGATATTCTGTGCTAATAAGTTAAGAATAAAGTTATAAGGAGGGAAAGGAATAAGTAAAAAAAAAAACAACAGATTATATGGCTGTATGCATAAAATTTCAAAAATAATCCAAATGAAATTTATTATGTTCTACTTTTTATTTGGGTACCACATATAGAAAAAATCAACACCACCATTAACTAACTGGATTTAATCAATATTCATAGAACACTCTACCCAAGAAGAGCAGAATATGCATTATTTTTAAATGCTCATAGAATATGTACCAAGATAGACCACATCTTAGATTTCTTTAAACAGACCTACAAACATAAATTTGACAACTTATATAAAATGTACCACTTTTATCCAAAAACACACATCAAATCTATATTAAACAGATAATTTAAACTTTCCTGTAATTACTAAGGGAATGATTTCATAATTAACAAACTCATATAAAAATACATCTCTAAATCCAGATGGTTTAACTGTAGTGATCTACTGTTTTGTTGAAAGAAAAATTAAGACCAATTTTACAAAATATATTTTAGAGTATAGAAAGGGCATGCTTGATAAAGTTAGTATGACCCTGATAAGAAAATGGTACAGAAATAGTACAGAAAACAAAAATTACAGACCAGTATTACCTCTTGAATACAAACGCAAAAATATTTAACAAAATATTACCCAATAGAATTCAGCAATATACAAAAATGTATACATAATGACTCCTTGGGATGTATTTCAGGAATTCAAAGCTAGCTCAATATTTAAAAATCAATCAATGTGTAAAGTATTATATTAAACAATAAAGAATAAAAAATCATATGATTTTGTGGATTCATGCAGATAAGCATTTGACACAATCCAACACTCATTCATAATAAAAACACACAGAAACTTAAGAATAAAAGACATACCTAAACTTAATAAAGAAAATCTATAACAAACACCACAGCTAACATTATACTTAGTGATGAGAGACTGAAATTTTCCACTAATAGGAAACAAAGATATCTGCTCCCACCACTTATTTTCAATTTTATTTTCTGGAAATTTAACAAGTGTGATAAGGCAAGAAACAAAGAATAAAAGGCATAAATAAAGAGATAAAAAAACTTGACCCTATTTGGAGATGACATAACTGTGTATAGGGAGAATACCACTAAATCTACAAACA
>NW_012101388.1:359077-360657 GCF_000951045.1 Mandrillus leucophaeus | reverse complement strand
AAATAGTACAGAAAACAAAAATTACAGACCAGTATTACCTCTTGAATACAAACGCAAAAATATTTAACAAAATATTACCCAATAGAATTCAGCAATATACAAAAATGTATACATAATGACTCCTTGGGATGTATTTCAGGAATTCAAAGCTAGCTCAATATTTAAAAATCAATCAATGTGTAAAGTATTATATTAAACAATAAAGAATAAAAAATCATATGATTTTGTGGATTCATGCAGATAAGCATTTGACACAATCCAACACTCATTCATAATAAAAACACACAGAAACTTAAGAATAAAAGACATACCTAAACTTAATAAAGAAAATCTATAACAAACACCACAGCTAACATTATACTTAGTGATGAGAGACTGAAATTTTCCACTAATAGGAAACAAAGATATCTGCTCCCACCACTTATTTTCAATTTTATTTTCTGGAAATTTAACAAGTGTGATAAGGCAAGAAACAAAGAATAAAAGGCATAAATAAAGAGATAAAAAAACTTGACCCTATTTGGAGATGACATAACTGTGTATAGGGAGAATACCACTAAATCTACAAACAGAATTTTCTATAAATCTAATACAACATACATAAGACTTCTATACTTAAAACTGTACAACCATGAAGAAAACAAATCACATAAGCGCTAAGTAAATGGAAATACCTATAATTCCTAGATTGAAGGAATTCCCATATGGTTCCTAGATTGAAATTCTGAACATAATAGAAATCTTTATTATTTCCATATCAATATATAGATTTTATGCAATTCCTATCATGATCCCAGTAAATTTGTTACAGATATAGAAAGAATTGTTTTAGTATTTATAGAGAATAGCAAAGAAACTAGAATAGCTAAAACCATTTTGAAAAAGAAGAATAAAGTGAGAGAAATCCAGTCTACCTAATTTTTTAATATATATAGATGTGCATATATATATATGGCTGCATTATTATATAGTTAGATCACATTTTGTCATTAAACAAGATGGGAAAATTTTTGCAATCTACCCATCTGACAAAGGTGTATTATCCAGAATCTACATGGAACTTAAATAAATTTATAAGAACAAAACAACCCCATCAATAAGTAGGCAAAGGATATGAACAGACACTTCTCAAAAGAAGACATTTATGCGGCCAACAAACATATGAGAAAAAGCTCATCATCATTGGTCATTAGAGAAATGCAAATCAAAACCATAATGAGATACCATCTCATGCCAGTCAG
The DNA here is from genome assembly GCF_000951045.1 of Mandrillus leucophaeus. Lineage (NCBI taxonomy): Eukaryota > Metazoa > Chordata > Mammalia > Primates > Cercopithecidae > Mandrillus > Mandrillus leucophaeus. The sequence goes on along the minus strand of NW_012101388.1, from coordinate 359,416 downwards.
AATGGTGATTATTAAGGAGTCAGGAAATAACAGATGCTGGCAAGGCTGTGGAGAAATAGAAACGCTTTTACACTGTTGGTGGGAGCATAAATTAGTTCAACCATTGTGGAAGACAGTGTGGTGATTCCTCAAGGATCTAGAACAAGAAATATTGTTTGACCCAGCAATCCCATTACTGAGTATGTATCTGAAGGGTTATAATTCATTCTACTATAAAGACACATGCACATGTATGTTTACTGAAGCACTATTTACAACAATAAAGACTTGGAACCAACCCAAATGCCCATCAATGATAGACTGGATAAAGAAAATGTGGCACATATTCACCATGGAATA
>NW_012101388.1:354341-358118 GCF_000951045.1 Mandrillus leucophaeus | reverse complement strand
TTTATACACACAGTAACCTGGATGATTGGTGAGAGAATTATGCTGATTGAAAAAGATTCAATTCCCAAAAGATTACATACTGAATAATTCCATTTCCTTATCACTTTTGAAATGATAAAATTATAGAAAAGGAGAACGTAGGAATTGTTACCAGGGATTAGGAAGAGGTGGGACTGGAAGGGAAGTATTCGTGTCCATTAAAATGCAACACGACGCACCCTTGTGGTGGTGGAAAGTGTTCTGATTTTGACTGGATTAGTGTCAACTTCCTAGTGGTCATATTGTGTTACAGCTTTATAAGAGGCCACCCTTAGGGAAAATTAGGTTAACAGTACACAGGATCTCTGCATATTACTTTTTAAAATTCCATGTAAATACTGATTAAAAAAATAAAAATAGGCACATGTGATGGGTAATTTTATGTGTCAAGTTAGCTGAGCCATGGATCCCAGATATTTGGGCAAACAGTCTATATGTTGCTGTGGAGATATTTTTAGATGAGATTAACATTTAAGTCAGCAGATTCTGAGTGAAGCAAATTGCCTTTCATAATGTCCCTGGGCCTCATCCAACCAGTAGAAGGCTTTAAGAGACAAAAGACGGCTGGGTGCGGTGGCTCACGCCTGTAATTCCAGCACTTTGGGAGGCAGAGGCAGGTGGATTACCTGAGGTCAGGAGTTTGAGATCAACTTGGCAAACATGGTGAAACCCCATCTCTACTAAAAGTAAAAATAAAAATAGCCGGGCATGGTGGTGGGCACTTGTAGTCCCATCTACTCGAAAGGCTGAGGTAGAACTGAATCTGGAAGGCGGAGGTTGCAGTGAGCCAAGATCAAGCCATTGCACTCCAGCCTGGACAACAAGAGTGAGGCTCCATCTCAGGAAAAAAAAAAAAAAAACAAAAAAACAAAACACAAAAGGCACCAATCAAAGGCCATCTATACTAAAGGTAAAGTACTAACCTTTAATATTCATTACCTTACTGAATACGTCAAACAGTCTAATAAAATATGTAGCTGCTTAGCAATTGTCTCCTCTCTTCACTCTGTACCTTCAAAGGAGAGTATACTTCTCCTCACTGATTTGGGCTTGAAATGGCCAGCAACTGACAGGAAGGAAATGGAGATATCAGTCCTCCCACTACAAGGAACTGAATTCTGCCAATCATCCGAATGATCAAAGAACATATTATTTTCTAGAGAGACATGCATCTTACCATCATCTTGATTTTAGTCCAGTAAGATTAGTATAAGATTTCTAACCTACAGAACTGTAAGATGATAATTTTGTGTTGTTGCTGTATACTATTAAGTTTGTTATGGCAGAGATAGAAAACTAATATAAAAGAGATAAGGGTGCAGGTCTGGACCAAATGTGTAGTGTGCAGGAACTTCCATTCTATGGTAGTTAAATGTTGCTATACTGAAAAATAACTGAATATGAGGCATACCAATGAGTAAGAGGGATATTTGGTATGGTAATATTTTAATACTGGTAGTTGACTCATGCAAAAGTAAGCAATCATCTTTCTGCTTATAAACATGAAACTACAGAAAAAGGGGTTAACTATCTAGGTTATTTTTGCAGTACATGAACTTGGAGCTAGGTTGCTTTCCCTGACACCCACATCAATCACAAGGCTGTATTGCTTCCTACTCAGCCTAGCACACACTTTTCTTTTTGGAAGACTCATATGGTAACTTTCAGTAAGACACATTTTTGTGGGAGTAGAAAAAAAAGTAATATTTAAAACTGCTGAAGATATGAATTCGAGTGATTGCATTGGAATTTTTTAAAGCAAGGAAAGAAGTACATATTACAGAGACTTTTTAAAGAAAAATGAACTGTGTAACATGTAAGATATGGATTCAATTGCATTATTTTGCATGTGGATAGCCAGTTCTCCCAATTGCAATTGTTGAAAAGACTATCCTTTCTGCATTTAATATTTTTGGTATCTTTTTCTAAGATCAGGTGACTGTGTATTTGTGGAAATATTTCTAGGTTCTCTATTCTCTTGCTCTGGTCTATGTATCTGACTTTATGCCAACACCATCCTGTTTTGAGTACTGGTTTTTTGTAATATATTTGAAAATCAGGAAGTATGATGCCTCCAGCTTTGTTCTTCTTTCTCAAAATTGCTAAGGTTATTTTTGGGCTTTCGTGGTTCCATAGGAGTTTTTGAATTTTTTTCTATTTTTGAAAAAAGAAATGTCATTGTTTTTGACAGTGATTGCATTGTATATATAGATCACTTTTGGTAGTATGGTCATTTTTAATGATACTAATTCTTCCTATCCATGAATGCAAGATATCTTTCCATTTTTTTGTGTCTTCTTTAATTTTTACAGGCCATCAGGTATGTGAAAACATCCCCAATGTCACTAATCATCAGGTATATAAAAATCAAAACCACAATAAGCTATCATCTCAGACCTCTCAGAATGGCTACTATTAAAAAACCCAAAAAAGACAAGTATAGGTGAAGATGTAAAGAAATTCAAAACTCTGGTTACTGTTGGTGGGAATGTAAAATCTGTAGAATTTATGGGAAACAATTTGGAAATTCCTCAAAAATTAAAACTAGAACTTGCATATGATCCAGAAATCGTACTTCTAAGTATTTGTCCAAAAGAATTGAAACCAGAATCTCAAATAGATATTAGCACTTCCTTTCTCATATCAATACTATCCAGAAAGCCAAAATTTGGAAACAACCTAAATTTCCATAGACTTGATGATTAAATAAACTGAGGTATATACATACAACAGAATATTTTTCAGCCTGTAAAAAGATATCCTGTACTATGCAGCAACATGCTGAACCTTGAGGACATTATTCTTAGTGAGATGAGCCAGTCATAGAAAGATAAATACTGGATGACTCCACTAACATGTGGTATCAAATATAGGCAAGTTCACAGAATCAAAGAGGAAAATTGTGTTTGCCTAGGTCTAGGGAAAGAGGGAAATGGGGAATTGCTAATCAACAAACACAAAGTTTTAATTGAGAAAGGTAAGTTCTCAAGATATGCTATAAATATTTTACCTATCAAAATACTGAATTATATACTTAAAATTTCATTAAGAGAGTAAATCTCATGTTAAATATTCTTACCACAGTAAAATAAAATTAATAAAATGTAAAGGGCAATGGATATGTCTGAATATAATCCGGTATCAGAAGGCTCTTTTAACCTCACAGAAATGAAGTAGATTTTTAAATATGTATTAGTTTATGTTTATTTACATTTTTAATCAGTAGTAATACTCATTAACTCTTCTGTTATGGACAGTCAAATAAAAATTATGAATCCTAAAAAATAAAAATAAAAACCAAACAACAAAATAAAAATAAACATAATAACAAGACTGTAATAACTTGGAAAGAATAAGTGAATGGGAAAGGAAGACTAAAGGATGATTATGAGATATAAAACTCTAAGTGTAGGTGAAATAAAATAAATAAATTTTAATTCTAAAACTATTGACTTTCAAGAGCGAAGGAACATACAGGTAAACAGGTTAAGCTTTTTCAAAACGTTTTTCTGAACATATGATCTGCCTACACACACAACAATGAGAACACATGGACACAGAGAGGGGAATATCACACACCAGGGCCTGTCAGTGGGTGGGAGGCTAGAGGAGGGATAGCATTAGGAGAAATACCTAATGTAGATGATGGGTTGATGGGCGCAGCAAACCACCATGCCACATGTATACGTATATATGTGATAAACCTGCACATTCAGCACGTGTGTCTCAGAACTTGAA
>NW_012101388.1:337513-353121 GCF_000951045.1 Mandrillus leucophaeus | reverse complement strand
AAAAACTGAGAAGCAGGACATTATTATTTATTAATTTGCTTTAATATATAAAGAGATGTACTTACCAATTTTTATATAAGAACTAAGTATGCAAAGAAACAAAAAAGTCTCACTTTATACATTAGAGGGATCTTTCAAAATTTCCTTATTTTGATTTTTTTTTTATGTAAGAAGTGGACAGAAAAGGAAGAAGTTTCAAAAAGTGAGATAATTCAAAGCTTTCAATATTTGAATGTAATTTTAACTAAAAAAAAATTATTTAAAGAGTATACTTATTATTGCTTCTGATGTTATACAAAAACAAAACAAATATAAAACAAAATATTAAAATAACATAAAAATCTGAAAATTACATTAAGTTGTTGAAGAAAATAATGCAAAAGTTTAATATTTATAATAAAATTGGTCATTACTTTTCCACTGTGGTTTGTTATTACACACAGTATTACTTGTTTCTTATTCTTAAATTTGTACTTTTGTCTATATACACCATCAAAAACTTATGGAAGTTAAAAACTATTATTTTTATTATTATTATTATTTTGCTGCAGCATCTGCTTAGAGTAGTAGATGGTACGTACAAAAATTTATAAAGTTAACGAATCAAATTAGTCATTACTTAGCTAGAGAGGTAGTGGCAAACAAGCTTCTATCTTCAACTATTTCAATATAAGTGAAAAGACAGAGGCATAATTACTTAATTTTTTTTTTAATTTGAATTTACTTTGGGGTTATTTGTAGGCTTTCAGCATACAAATGAAATTGAATGTGTTACTTAGTAAATATTTATTATTTTTAGTCATGCAACTTGCAGCATATTAAGAATTTAAATTCTCTTTCAGTCGTATAATATATACTATTTGTACTCCAAATGGATTAAACTCACTATAATTATCTCATCCTTAGTCCTGAAACACTTCTTTCTTTTAAAATAAAATTGTTATTCACCACTATTCTTTCTCTATAAAAAAGACAATTTGTATCTTGGACAAAAGTATATCTGTGAAAAAGACATTTTAGCCTTTAACAGATGGACTTATTTCAAGTCATTGATTTTGAGATGTTAAAGAAAGCAGCAGAAAAGTCTTTCTGGTAATTTTTATTGAATAGACTCCTATTAAGGATGGAAGGCATGGCAATAAATAACAGTAACCTTTGTGTAGCACAGCTTTAGGCAGTATTAAGGCCAAAAACTTCTCATGGGATTGAAGACAATTCTGGTGCTAATTACCTTTTTTTTCTATATGAAATGTTAACTGTCTAAGAATTAATGGAACAAATCCTTTCAACTGAACTCATGTTTCAAGAGCTATGTCATCTTGAAATGTCTCAGTTGTACAATGATAATCAGTGCATTTTCACTGTATTTAAGGCTCGGTCTCTTCACCTTTTTCACTCTGAGAATTGTAAGGACTGCATGTTGAATTACATATGTCTGTCCCTTGTTTTTGATAAAGGCCACTCATCCAAGGGCAAAATCTCACATTAAAATGTTATTAGAGATTTGACTGACACAGCCTTATCCTTCTACTCACTCACTGTGTCATTAGTCCTCAACCAAATGGACCTTGAGATGAAGCATCAAGACAAGTGTAGAAAGTGGCACCTTGTCCCTGTCCCAGATGCAGTGAGTAGACATCCCTGAGAAAGTCTGGAGTCATAGTTTATTCCCCTTTGTATACTAGACTCCATCCAGGTCTGACCAAGCCACAGTGATGTTGGGAATCAGAAGGGTCAGGTAATTTCTCTGTCCTTCTGTTTTAGTACTGGAGGCTGCTATTTGCCACCATGATGAATGCTATCATTTGCAAAAAAAAAAAAAAACTTTAAACTGTAATACTAAGTCTTGAGGTCCCTTCAAGCAATTTAAACTTCACTGAAGAAAGCACATTGGACAATCTTAGAGATAAAGGAACAATTCCACATTGTTACTAGGATTAGAGTGAGTACGGCAATCTCTAAATGAATCAGGTTATTTGAAATTAGATTTTGAACATTTACTTTGATTTCAAGAGAAAAGAGGCCTTACTTTTACATTTAGGAAGCACTGATATCAGTCAAACAGTAGGAAAATAAACATTTTAGAAATAATCTACAAGAAGATTGATTGAAGGTCTTAAAAATTGCATTCGCAATATGAGCTGGAGAATGTAGCTACCATTCAACTTACAAGTTTCTTGCCTTCTAAGAAGGACCACAAAACTCCAGAGATTTGCAGGAACAGAAAACGAAATGTGTTTTGTTGATCTGGTTTACCAGCTTAGCTCACCCTAATGCTATTCACAAAAGACTTAACATGGAAATCAAAATGCCAACTTACCAATTTGTTATGAAAATTATACCCCCCAAAAGTTGCTCACGCACACTATACAGAAACATCTACATGGAAGTTAATTATAAGATAGTGTTTGGGAAAAAATGCAATTGAAGTAAGAAGAATTAGTTGGATTCTCTTAATAGCATTGTCATCTCTTAAAATAATTATCCATTAAAGACATATGTTAGTCATAGTACTAGAAATGTATGCTACATCTTAACCCCTCAGCAATGAGGTGTACACGTCTTTATCTAACCCATAGTTTCCTTAGCTGCACAGAGAATTCTTTTTTCTTTGTCTTTATTTTTTATTGAGATATGTTAATATCATTAAATACAATTTTATTTAAAATAAAGGCAAAATACTATCAGATTCTAAGCGTTGCTATTTATACTTTTGACTGAGAAAGTAAATCTCTCCTTATAAAAATAATATACTAATACTTTATATAATCATTTTCAAATTTATGTAATTGATTACCAACCTTTTCTCAAAAAGTATATGAACAACTGCTGAAAAATACATGAAGTATTTTTTTTAATTCCTAAACTTTCTTCACATCTACTGAAATTCTTATAACTGAAAATAGCACCTGGAAATCTATTATTGTTGAGCTCTCTAAACTATTGCTCTGTATTGTAATGTTTGAGAGCCACTGGAGTAGAGTATGCTTGTAGCCTAATATAGACATGAAATACATTTGGCCTTTCAAACAATCTCAAGTCCAAAAGCATTCATCCTATATCTATTAGCCAACTCTTTAATGTTTACCACAGAAATTTTATTTTAAGTCTTACAAAGTTTACACTGCTGTTCACATAATTGCTATTAAACTTCCTTGTCACCAAAGGTAGCATGATGATGATATTAGCATAATGAAAGGATTAGAGAAAACTTTGCAGATTGCTCTGTGGGCTACCCAGGAGAAAGACTCTTTACATTTATTTTCAAGGCTAGAGTGGAAGTCTTCCTGGCACTAATTGACAAATGATCCATCATCTCCATTGCCCCATCAGTCACATAACACTTGAGGTTGCTTATGTTTTTTATTTTGTTATTTAGGATTTTTTTATTTTTATATGTAGAGTGGGTGATTAATATAAAGCATATGAAAAGAAGCAAAATTAAAGAAATGGCTTGCTAGAGATCCTCAAGTAATGTGTTACATGGGATTTAAAATCAACAAACATATATTTATTAAAAAATGATTTTTTTTGCCCTTCAGTATAGCTATAAATCTAACCTTAAGTGCATTTTTCAATTTTTCTTCTCCCTTCTTCCATTTACCCTGATCTTGATACATGGGTTGATTTCTGTTACCTATGAAAATTTTAGTTTTTTTCATGTTATTAATGCTAACCTAAACTTGCTTCACCCCTGTTAACATTCTTATCACTAGGATTATCAGCTGGAGCTCTGTCAATTTGTATGTGTGTGTGTGTGAGTGTGTGTTTTGTTTGTTTTTGTTTTCTCCCTAAACTATTACTCTATATTATAATTTTTGAGAGGCATAAGAGTGGCACTTTCTGAATGTTGTATGTTTGTAAGTTTGAAAATCCTGTACTCTTTATGTCCAGGTTGAATTTCCCTTTTTTTCTGAAGACTTCCCATATGTCTTTTCTATTTAACAGCACATACATTTATAGGCATTATACTATTTTGTGAAACTGCTATTTTCTGCATCATACAACAAGAATTTGTACAAATAACTTAGCTCCCTCTGTTGAGTCCTCTTACTCCTTTAATTTAAAAAATTAGTTCATTCATTCTCTCTTCCCATGTAATTGTTAGTGGAACACCTGTACCTTTTACATAGATGATAATCCCTGGAAAGAGTAAGGAATGATACAATGAAGAAACAAATAATGTAGGGACTGCCTCTCTTCTAAATGGCATAATCCCCACTTAGAATTAAATCATATGTTTCTTTCTAAACATGTGCTCAAAAATTTGACTTTCAAATATTTCATTAAGTTCAGTATTTTAGTGAGTATGCCCAGAAGAATTTTAAGTTTCTTCACCCCTTCTGCCTGGAAGGAATTATCTTCCTCACATACTGTGGGTCTACCAAACTTACAGGGTAGCCAAGATTTTATGAGGAAAGCAATATCCTGGTAAACATTTTACTCTTCTCTGTTTCCTAAGGGGAAATATAAAATTTAATATTAACTAGATGATCAATGGATAAACATCAGCATATATAACTCTGACATGAGTATTAGTCTGTTTTCACGCTGCTAATAAAGACATATCCAAGACTGGGTAACTTATAAAGGAAAGAGATTTAACTGACTCACAGTTCCACATAGCTGAGGAAGGTTCACAATTGTGGAGAAAGGCAAACTGGGAACAAGGTCCCATCTTACATGGCGGCAGATAAGAGAGCTTGTGCAGGGGAGCTCCCAATTATAAAACCATCAGATCTTGTGAAACGTATTCATTACCGTGAGAACAGTATGGGGGAAGCCTCCCCGATGATTCAGTTATCTCCACCTCTCCCTACACTTGGCACATGGGGATTATTACAATTCAAGGTGAGATGTGGGTGGGGACAGGGCAAAACCATATCAGTGACATATTAATGGCTTTGTGTGCATGACTACATATCAGCTGTAGATCACATTACATCATGGGGATCTAATGATGTATCTAATAAAGTTATTTTGTCATAGTTTATAGTTTAATCAAAGTTCTGCAATGAATGGAAGTAATTATTGGATGAGTGCATTTTGCAGTTTACTAGGGGAATAAAGTTTTTGTTGCTTTGTAGACTTGTTACATGAATAAGTTTTAATCCTACTTGGATTCCTTTTCCCAAAGCCTCCTTTTGTCCCCTTCTTTCTCTACAATTTCTCCTTTTTAAAACAGTCTATAATTTGTTTTACCTAAAATTATTGCTCATATCTTACTTTTTCTGTTACCTGCCTCTGTATGCTGGCCATTTAACTACTGTTGTAGACTACGTTTCTTCCTGATTGGGAACTGATGACCAACACCAACCTTGGACTCTCTTTCTCCTATTGTTCAGAGCTGTGTCACCATAATGTAAGCATAATATGCTAAAGTCCAGTCCCATCTCACCTTGGAGAGACAGTCATACATCTGGGTAACTATAAATATAAGAGTAACCACCTTTAAATGAGTTCCAATTATGTTTAAGAACTGCTTACTCTAGGGTCTAGGGATACAGAAATCATCAAAATTCACACAAAGATCACCCTCTTGGAATTTAGAGTCCAGTTTGGGGGATACAGTCAAAAGAGCTAATAAAGAAATACATGCATACATATGTATTACTTTTTATAAATAACATGGAAAAAATACAGCTTAACATAGTACATGAAGGGATCAGGAGAAATACGCATATAAAAATTTTGAAAGTCCTTATTAGTAAAATACTGAGCAGAGACTGAAGGCCGAATGTGGGTCAAGTCATGTTGAATCTGAAGGAAGAGTTTCTGGACAGATGAGGCAGCAAATCAAAGGTATCAAAGGCAAAGTGATATTATTTTGAAGAGGGGAAAAGTACAATGGTGGTGGAATAGTCCATTTGTTTGCATTTGTATTAATTTGCAAAGCTATTAATATGTCATACAAAAAGGTCCATGCCTTTTTTCTTCAGCCTCTGGGACATGCCATGGCTGAGCCCTTGCTGATTAGTTGGCTCATTGATCACCAATAATCTCTTCATGAGCTTCATATTCTCTATGACTTGAATTACTGTGACCATTGAACTCATTAAAGTTTGGCTGTGATCTTGGTGATCTTTTGGAAGCTAGAGTTTTCTGACTTGTAAGGATTCTAGCTTTTTCTGTTTTTAAGAGCTGCAAAAAATACTGTCTGCACGGAAGCTGTTCTTTATTGTCTAGGTGTTCTTCAGCTCATTCAAATAAGTGAGTATTTAAATTTCCTTTGTAGACTTATAGGTGACAGTATTGCTACAAATGCATAACTATTGCTGGTTGAGATGTTCTCTGCTAGTCTCATAACCCAAATGTCTATGTTTTACATAAATCCTGAACCTTAATTGTCTGTTTGGCCTGAGGCCCTATGGTTCCCATTCCTACTTAACACCTCAGCTACAGACACTGGAAATCAGAATGCCACAGGCACCAATACACATTTCATTTTTACTCATGTTCACATATTTGTGGTTAGAGCTACACACAAACACATGGATTTTTAAATCCAAGAGCTCTTTGCCATAGTTGATATTGCTAAAATATCTTGATTTTCATTGGTTACATGATTGTAATTTACCTTTGCAACTGGACCTGTCTTAACTGTGTGTAATCAGATTAGATGGACTCAGAGGTGGGCTGAGTTCTGATTTACAGATTATTAATTTGTATGTTAAAGTTATTTAAATCCCATGCTTTAGTTTTCCAACATATGAAATTGAGTTAATGTTATTTACTTCACAAGGTAGTTAAGAAGAATAGAAATTATATATATATATATAAAAAAAAGAATGTTTGTTGTGGATGTTAGTAAATGAATTTAAGTATTTAATAATAAGTCCTCCTTTTCTTATGATAAATTAAGATTTAGCCACAGCAAATGCCATGAGTTCTGTTATATGACTCCTTACCAATAATGTATATAGAATTTAATTTTAGAAATAATTTTCTGCAGTTGTGCCATATATTTATAATGAATGGAAAAATCAAGCCTTTTTTATTATCTTACTTCGATAAAGAGAAAGGAGTTTAAATACAATAAAACCTTATTGTCATTTATTTCCAGTTATTAATTTAATGCATTAGAAAAAAAAATCACAATTATATAGAAAATATAGAAAAAATGATGATCCATTTAAAATTACTTTCTAAAATTGTCTTAATTTCATAAATAAAACAAGGAATCAAAATTAGGTTTTGATAATACATTAAGACTTTTAGAATTTTCTTGTGATTTAAGGTTGGTTCAACTGGATAGCATTATCTAAAAGTTTTCAAATATGATTGATAGCAACATTAAAGTCTTTCATTTTGAACTTTAAATAAAAATGATACCAATAAAAATAAAGATATAGCATGAAGTCCTCCCTGGGGAACCAGAAATCCTTAACACTGTGAAATTGTAACTTCCAAAATAATTTAATAACATCTATGAAACAACACTCCTAATATTTGTGGAATTGCATATTATCAGTAAGGGATTCTCTATGCAGGGATATGATGTTCAGCTTTCTATGTCTTTAAGCAGACATTCTACTTTTGGACACACAATTCTAATAAAACATGGCCTCGAAAGGCAATTCTTTTTCCTCTCTTTTAGAAGCCTACACTAATCAAGTCAGAAAAGGTAATAATTAACTGAACATAAAAGAATGCAGCCATTCCAATCTTCTGTATTGATCCATGTAGCAAATTAATAACTTAGGTCTTCCCAGTTACTAGAAAATAAAGAATGCTGAATAGAATTCAAGTTCTTAAAGAAATAATATTTCCTACCATGGCCAAAAAATATTTGAACGTCCATGTTATAGACTTATTCTCCCTTATTTGTATTTCCTGAATGCTACACAAGTTCTGCTATCTCCATCTCTTCTTAAGCTGTCCTCAAAATTATTTCATTTTATTTTTTGCAATTTTGAACTCATGTTATGAAAATCTTAATGGTCTTTTTTTTCCTACTTTGGTAAAAGGGGGTTTCAAAACCCTACTGATTTTGATCCCTAAGATACTCTTCATTTTTTCACTCAATAAATTCAAGCAATATCAATTTCTGATATCATTTTGAACATTGTAGATTTCTAAGTGTATGACATCAACTCAGATTTCTCTCCAGGTTTTCAGGTTTCAGAAATATATACTCAAATTATAATGTGCAAACTTGACTGAATTTTCCTCAAGTACCTTAAATATTTGAAATCTTATCACCTCTGTGAACTTTGTTCTTTAGCTTGCTTGATGGTAATATGCATGCTTCAAATCTCTACTTTAAATATGTGACTGTGCCTTCTTCCTTTTAAATTGTATTTCTCAAATTTCACCTGCTGTACCATTTCTACTTTTCTGTATTAGTGTTTAACTTCATAATCATTTATCTGAACTCTAGCAACATGCCAGAAATGTCTTTCCTCCTCATAACAGTGTTTCTGTCTCAAATATATTCTCTGAAACTTTTATCCATGTTGGTCCAAAACCTTTCAGTAACTTCTCAATGATGGCACCTGAAGTATTTGAAGGACACTTCATTATCTGTCCCCTTCCTTTCCCAGTCTCCTACCAATGGCTCTCTAGTTCCTGCTTTGCTGTCCAAACCTTATTCATTTAGCCTTACGTTGTTTTTAGCATTCTTTTTTGTTTTTATCTTTTTGCTCCTAAGTTACCTTCCACTATATCTCATGCCCCAATGTCTTCACCAGGGTTTGTCACTTAATTTTTGAATGTTTGACCATAAATCACCTCTTCCAAGAAGGTTTTCCTTACTCTACCAAAACAAAAACAAAAACAAAAAACAAAACAAAAAAACTTTCCTCCCATATGTCTAGGTATATAACTATTTCCTTGTGTTTAATACTTTGTTATTTAATTACGAAAACTCACAGAATTGTCACTGTCATGGAATTACCTTTAGAATGACTTGTTTCAAATAACTTATATGTTATTAGTCTCTGTATTCTTTTCTTGCAAATTGGTAGAAGAATAACAATTCAAAATGGATATTGTTGTGAGGATTAAATGAGCTAATATATGTAAAACTTATCAAAAGGTCTAGTTTAGATTAAGCAATCAATACTTTAAGATAAATACATGAGAAATGAATAGATTCTGAGTGATTCAGATTAAACAATCCTCATCCTCAGGCTAAATTCATGCCTAGTTTATTATTGGTCATGAAAAATCTCGAGTTTCTATGCCCAGAGAACTAATTCTGCTTGATCACTGGGCATAGTCTGAGTCCCAGAACAGTATTTCCAAGTTATCTCCATAACCCTTACTGGTGACACTCAATATAACCAAAAAAAAAGTACCTTTCACTGGCTGTTCCAATCAGGGAATAAACAGTTTGGAAGCAGTGGTTGGATTACTTGATTTAATTATTTCGTGTTACTATATCTCAGTACTGTAAATGCATTTTATAAATAGTACCTCATTTAGATCTCATAACAATCATTGTGGGACATATTTATAGACAAAAATTTAATTCAGGCTCAGAGAGATACAGTGATTTTCATAAAATAGACTACTACTTAAGCCTAGCTGAAATGTTAAAACTGGTGATCTTCATTCACTACATGGTTAACTAGTCTCTTTGTTCTTCTTTTCTATTTTTCTATCCACCACGAGTTTTGATAATGCTTAAGGGAATGTGGCAGGGCATCTTGAAAAAGCTCACTGAGTGATGGAAATAGTGCCTGAAAAATGCCCTTCAAACCTACTGAGACCATGGTAGGTAAAATTACTGGAAGATTATTTGCTTTTAATTAGGAAAAAAAAAACAATTTTGCTAATCGTTTTGACATTTTTGTGAATGATTTGTTCTTCTCCTTACAATTTTTTCCTCTCCTATACAATTAATTGTAAATAGAGGAAACACAAATATTAAGTAAGGTTCAAAATTTAAAAATCTAAAGTCTTTTTTTTAATGCTAAAACTTACATGACACAGCAGAAGTCAACAATGTCCTTTAGCTGAATATGTTTAGGGGACTCTATGTCACTGTGACATTTTTCCTACACAACTTCTTGCTTGCTATAAATTTCAGACAAACACAAAACTCTTGTGAAAAATGCGGTTTACGATCTAGAAACTATCTCTGTAGATAACGCTTAACCAACATTATCAACCCTTGATCATAGAAGATATATGTGTGTATATAAAATACACATTACCTATATATACATATATACTTAAAAATGCTTTTAAAATTTATTCCACTTTGGAAATCTTCCAATAATGATTATTAAATTCTCACACTTCCACCAGATGCACTTTAGATGGACAGAGAGACAAAAGTATCATGACTACATTGCTATGGTTTAAGTGATAAGTGGCTGCTGACAAGCAGAATTTATAAGAAATGGAATTAGATATTCATTTAACAGGACTCTCATTTCCTTTTCTCATTCATTATGTGGATATACTGGGAAACTTGTTCTATTTCTGAAGAATGTATTGCTGTGGAATATACAGACATGATCACATTAAAAGTAATGGAATGGGATCCCTTGTACCGTTACTTTCAATGTGTTAATTCAGTTTTACTTGGTAAATGGATTTAGCATTCTTGGTAGTTTCTGCTATCTACTTTAAAAAAAAATAATTTACTGTGTGTAAAGCAGAAACCTATGATGTATGTGGGCAAGATATATGCCTTTTCATCACTTTTTGCAAGTTCAGATCTATAGTTTTTTATTTCTTTCTTTCTTCACCACAGTTTTAAATGGGAAGGCACCAACACTGTTTACCTCAGATAAAGTATTTTAAATTACTATTTGAAGATATTTCCTACTACGTTATTGAACTACGACATTTTATTTTCCTTATACTCTATAGTGATTTCTTATGATAGGGTATATTCTCCTTCCAGCTAACCTTTGAAAGGAAGCTGTCAAACAGTGATAGTCTTGCGTGCGTTTTCGGCCCTCCTTGAGTATGCAGAACAGATTTGAGGCACCTCACAGTTGCACATTTACTGCCATCTAGTGATTAAATAATAAATACATTCTGTATGCTACAATCACTGTATACATACTTTTTAGGATAGTGATTTTGAATCACAGAATGATAATGAATGTGAACTCTAAGGTCGTGTAGTCTAATGAGTACAGAAGGACTCAGAGGAACAAAAAAATCACATGAGTATTGTGAACTTGAGTCAGGATTGGATATCTGAACTTTTTAGAAAATGTTTAGCTCTTCTATGTCTACTCCTACTATCATCTGGTTATGTCAGAAAATTAATTATCTTCTGATAATATCATCTTTGCCTTACTTATTATAGTTCAAAAATAATTACCATGAAAAGTTTATTTTTTATTATGCTGTCCTAAAAAGTATTTGGGAAATCATAAGGATTATTCAATTATTAAACAATAAGTAAAATCACAAGTTTGTATTGTAGGAAATTTACACATTTAAAAGGCCCTCAGCAAATATTTCAAATAAGTCCTTTATTCAAAACATACATTATAGAGCTAAGGGTAGCTCTATATTGGCCCTCATGACTACTTAAACATCCATGGCTACTACTTCAATATGACTTTAAATTATTTGAATTATATATTATTTTTGAAATGCTTTGATGTGTAATTTCTTAGGGTTGTTGTCGAGTTTAATGGCACCTGAAAAAAAAAAACAACTCATTAATCCATGCCTGTATTCCCAGTTACTTAGGAGGCTAAGGCAGGACTATCACTTGAGCTCAGGAGTTTGAGGTGCTATAACGTCTGCTATGAATAGCCACAACATTCTAGCCTGAGCAACATGTGAGATCCCATCTCTAAAATGAAAAAAAATGACCACAACAGCAAAAACCAGTAAGTTAAAGGTTGCAACAAAATCCAGTGTAATTAAAAGTTACATTGTCTTCAGTATTCCGTGAACACATCCCCTTTTTTTATAAGGCCTGTTCAAGTTTCTCAGATTTTTTCATCCCTTACCATAGATTTGAAGATCGATCTACTAGAAATATATAATGCCAGCCCTTATAATTCATCTTGCCCCTAGTCTTTCTTTCTTTCCAATAACCTGATTGGGGCTCAGAAAATGAAGAGAATGGGCAGTGAGTGCTGGAATATTGGCCTTAGTGAGGAAAAACTAGTAACAGTAACCTGGGGTAGCAATGGTATCTGGACTATTTCTTTTTCCCTAAACGGATGTAGGTAATTTTGTTTTGAATCATACAGCTCCCAGATGAAGTAGAGCTGATGCCACATTTTGCAGAATTTGGTCATAAAACTAGGCATAGATAAACCAGTAAAGTAAATATGAAAGCAATCCTCAGATATTGTGGAAGTTTGAATCAGCCAGAGGAGATCTTTTTTTATAAAACAGAGATTTCCATGTAAATTCAGTAGTCTAGGGTATAGTTCAGTGTTTTGGGTTTTCAGTAAGTATCCTTGGTAATTCTGAAGTGGATGGGTACTACCTAAATCATATTTTTCAAGCACTGACATTGATTTTGTTTTTCTAATTTTTCTGTCAGCTGTTTTTCCCCTAAGCCTGCCCGTGACTCCCACATCTTTGCGGACACAATCTGCCAGTCATCTCTCTTACAGGTGACAGTAGCTAATAATTATATTTATGATGCTAGGGGCTCAAAAATCCCAGAAATTATTGTAAACGTGTTCTGAGAAAAAACTGAGGCCAGATGGGCAAATATTATTCAAGGTCACTTTCCAAACCACTTGGGATCACATCTAAGCTCTGAAAATTAGGCACAACATTGGGCACGTTCCCTGAAACCTCAGTTTCCTTCAAGGATAAGTACCTCACAGAATGTTTTAGATAATTATATGATTAATGGATACGCTCTTTAGAAGAATACCTTGTTTCATTTACATTAAAATCATACTGTAGTTCATTGAATCAATGTGTTTATTCAGTTAACATTTTGTTTTCATGTAACTTCTTACAATTAGACTATAATATGTTTTTGACTTGTTTGTATGATTCTAATTCCACAGTGTAGCATAAGGGACTGTGGGGGGCTGTGTTAGGACTCTCCTGTGGGCCTAACCTGGAAACTTTATGCAGGGGGCGCTCCGTGTTCATTCTGTCCTGTTCACTCTAAATCTACCCCAGCCTCTAAATTTTACACAAGATCTAATGACTGCTGAATTTGAAAGTGCTTACAGGGGCTAGTATTCAAAGTTATATTACAGCTGATTTAATATTTTCTATATTTGATATGATAGTTTACTTAGAAGACAATTAAGAATGTTTAAATTTTTGTTGTTTTCATTTTCCTGAATGACTACACAGTATTTACATATACATAAGCATACACATAAGCACATATATATGCAGGTACGCATGCACATAACTGTATAATGTTTGTATACATTAAGCATAAATGTAAGTATATACATAAGCATATTTAAGGTTACAGCCTTAGTCAAAATGGTATCAAAATAATTAGGAAAACATTGATAAGATGGTATTTACAACTATAAATCACACGAATAATTTTCTGTAGAATAGGGAAAGACAAACATGTTAAATATGTAACTTGTATAATTTTTAAAATGACTCTTGAATTCCATTGCAAAATTGAAAATACCCTTATAATAGGAAATTAATCACTATACGTTGATTTTTTTAATGGGTTGCTGAAGGCAATCTTACAAACATAAAATCCCCACCCGTATGAAATTCTAAACCCAAACACGACAAATATGTTAGTAGTTTTAGGATTCATGACATTACCAGTTCAGGGACAATTTAATGAAAATTGGAAATATCTACACAGCATTGTCACTCTCAATGTATATTTGCTTTGCGATTAGATACCGTAGCGTTTTAAAAATCAAAGGTAGAGACATGAGAAATGAACGGTTCACCTTTGTGACTGGGTGACCCAATCAATGACCATTAGCAATCTTTACTCTGAGAAGCTGCTGCAGTATATAATCATCTGCTGGATGAGTTTTAAGCTATGACATGATATGAAGAAATCTAAAAACAGCTTAGAAAAGCTATTTTTCTGCTCTTTCTTAAAATGTAATTATAAAAATCATTATTTAGCTTCTGGCAAGCACTTTTTCTTTTGTCAGCCCTTTAGAGCCTTGACCTGAGAAATACTTTTTGTTTATGGAGTCTGTTTGCAAAATGCACCACAGGTATTCCTTTTTCGACAACTTCTTAGTTCTTAATTTCGGTGAATTAAAACTTTTTAATATGTTGGAAATTATTTGAAATTCAATTTTATTCTAATTTCCATGTTGCAAATTAACCAATACTAGGATGCTTTTATAAATTCTGGATTATGTAATACCTCTTTTTTAAACAATATTTTTTTCATATGATGTGTACAAGTTTCGTATGGCATGTACAAGTTATCCTCTTATAATTGCAATTTTTAGGCTGGGCGTGGTGGCTCAAGCCTGTAATCCCAGCACTTTGGGAAGCCGAGACGGGCGGATCACGAGGTCAGGAGATCAAGACCATCCTGGCTAACACAGTGAAACCCCATCTCTACTAAAAAAATACAAAAAACTAGCCGGGCGAGGTGGCGGGCGCCTGAAGTCCCAGCTACTCGGGAGGCTGAGGCAGGAGAATGGTGTGAACCCGGGAGGTGGTGCTTGCAGTGAGCTGAGATCCAGCCACTGCACTCCAGCCTGGGCAACACAGCGAGACTCCGTCTCAAAAACAAAATAAAAAATAAAAAATAATTGCAACTTTTAAACAAAGCCTAAGGTTTCTAAATATTCTATGAAAGGAAGATACTGTTCCTTTGATTTAAATGGGTTGCTTAAATTTCTGTTGCAAAAAATGTCATGTCTGTAATTGGAATAGCTAAGCTATTCATTCCAGAAAAATTACTTTTAATTGAGATATGAATACTGATTTTTGTAGTGAGTTGCTTTTCTTGTAGAAATAAAAATTACACCTTTCTCTCATGAAATGTGTAGAATGCTAAGAAGTATAATAGTAATGGATAATGAACCTAACAATTATGTGATTTTTATAGTTTGGATATTTGTCACTATAACATTGAAATAATTATAAAGATGACAGATGTCATGAATTGCTCATTTAACAATAATTTTAATAAAATTGAATTTTAATGACCCCATAATTAGGTAGAAAATCATATTATAATACTAAATCAATTACGATGTATGAGAACACAAGATTGTGTGGAATTGAGGAGCATGAATAAAGTTTCATAAATTAGCAATGTCCCATACACCAGATTTTAATATCTCTTCAGGTCACTTTTTTAGGGAAAGGCTTTGGGCTATGTTAAGATAGACTTTGTATACTTAAAATGTGTAAGCCTAATAGTTATAAATCAAATATTTCACTAAAACAAAAACTGTATGAAATGAGCACAAGATTGCCACAAATCCTTTGAAATTACCAAACTTGTATCAGATACTTTTCACTACAGAGAAACTTGTGTAAAATTCTAATATTCTATATAAATTCAACCCATTTAAAGTGAAATTTCTCTATTGAATTTATTCTATTAATGCCAGAATAGAAGCTTTCTATTTGCAAAGGCAAGAATTGTGATTACTCTACAACCATTTTATTTCAATAGTGAATGAATCGTACAGGAGGTTTTATATGTGTATATATATGTATGTATATATATTATTTTATATACAATA
>NW_012101388.1:288255-337433 GCF_000951045.1 Mandrillus leucophaeus | reverse complement strand
ATATTATATATATTTGGTTGAATCACATAAAACTTCTACTGTGGTAGGTTCAGAATTTCATATAAAAGCAATTTCTGATAGATCAGGCAACACACAGAAGAGTATTAGGTAGGTGTGTAGGTAGGTAGGTCGGTGTGTAGGTAGGTAGGTTGGTGTGTAGGTAGGTAGGTTGGTGTGTAGGTAGGTAGGTGTGTAGGTAGGTAGGCAGATTGAATAATAGGAGAAGTAAGACCTGTGTCACACCATCATCCCAGCATTCTGGTTAAGTATAAGAACTATAACCTTGTCAGTATCTAACAAGCCCTCATATGCCCTTTTCCATCTCTTCTATCTCTTTACTTTTATGCTAATCACTTGCTTGGGATATCCTGTAATTGTGTTATTTATGAGTGTATCCCTAACTGACATATTTTTTAATTTATGAATTTTTAGCTTATGTTTATGAGTTTTTAAAGAATGGAATCAAAACTATGCAGTCAATATTTAACTTGCTTCTTTTGTACTAATTTGTGTTCTGAAATTCATACAAGATTACATCCATAGCTCTGGTTCACTTCTGTGTGATATTCACTTAAACAAATGCACTTTATTTTTTTCATGATAAGATTGGTAAGTTGTTTTCTCATTTATCGCATGATAAATAATGCTGTGTGCATATAGAACATGTCATATAGATTTATAGGATATACACCCCATCTCTCCAGGTAATGTTAACTTAGGCTACAGTTCTAAACAGGGACAGGATTATAATTGCAATTTATCAGGGATTTTTTTTCCATTCCCTGTGTCATGTTCAGTGTCAAGGTAAACTTCTGTATAATCATTTGAAAGTAAGAGAAGGTCGTTCACTATTCTACATATGGTCACATTTACATTGAGGGTGTAGCACTTATGATTCTTCACTTTTCTATGGATACATTTTCTTTTTTGGGGGGTTTGTATTGCAAACAAAAATACAGGTTGCCGAGTTAACGTTAAATTTCAGATAAATGCCTTTTTTTAGTATAAATACGTCCCAAAAATTGCGTGGAGTATACTTATACAAAAAAGTTGTTATTTATCTGAAATTCAAGTTTAATTGGCTAACCTGTATTTTATCTTGCAACTCCATTTTAGATTTCCCATCTTAGGGAGATCTTAGATTTTTTTCTGCTGCTCCCCAAGCTTTGAGAGGCCATCTGAAACAAGAAAATGCACTGTGGACAAAAGATACCTTTATGTTCCACTTTCCACACAGTTTTTGTTTTCACATAGATTTTTGCCCAAAAACTTTTTACAATATTGCCAGTTGCTTATTACTGCAGAAATTTGATGAAATGAAATTTTCTCCATGTTATGTGGTATGGGGGGTTTCAATGACTGGATCATCCTTTACCAAAAATTTAGCTTTTATTTATATCTTATATTTGCATATGCATCATTTGTTGAATGTTTCAACATGAGAAAGTAGCCAAAGTATTTTGATTTAGCAGAAATATTTAAATGTAATTTGGAGATTTTATAATGATTTGCATTCCCTGTATTTTTCTACCTCTGGTATATTTTACTCTAGTAAATGAACAGTCACTAGAAACTCAGAGAAAGCACCACACTGCTAAGGGATGAGAGACATCACCCAGACATGTAAGCCGCCCCGTCTTCAATCACCCTCTCCCCCTGCAGTTCCCTTACCCTTCTGTGTATGGGAGAGCTACCCCCAGGCCTCCAGTCTCTGAACAGGCTCCTACTCTGAGACACTACCCCACATGCAAACCTCTCAAGGCTTTTCTCAGTAAACCTTGTGTTTTCCTCATCATGTGTTTTCCCTAGATCAGCCCCAAACTCCTGGAAGCCCTATGATTATTGACATGTTAACATATTTATCAGATCTGCTCCTTCTTCACCAAGTTGATGTCAGTGTCCAAAACGAAGTGTTCATCAGTTTTTGCTTGGACTAATTTCAGTATCTAATTCTCCCATTCTCTATTCATCTATCCTACTTTTAGTAAGAGATGTGTTTCGGAAAATATCTACTAGTGATACTTTTTAACTTATTTGGTGTTGTCTCTATATTGATTTTTGAGAATATGAACATTTTGGGAAACTATAAAAAGCATTTCACAATCTGTCTTCCTACTAATTTAACAGCCTCCTCTACTATCTCTCTTTTTCACAGTTGATTCACCAGTCTGCAATGCAGTAACTGGAACACACTTCTCTTAAACAAAAATACTTGGTGAAAGGACAAACAGTTATACTTGTGAATAAAAGCTTCACATGTTTTAGACTTGATGTCTGCGTGACATATATGTGTGAGGGACTGAAATGGTGTTTTTTATTATATACATTCTCCCAGTGAAAAATTCCTTTGCTAGTATGTATACATTCTTGTGCTAGTATGAGTATACATTCCTGTGCTAGTATGAACATTACCTGCTCTCTTTTAAGAATTATGTTTTCTTTATTCAATCAAGTATAAGCAGAGAATGAACTGCCCAAGACAGAGGGGACTTGTTTTGAATTATGGGATAAAGAATGAGATGCTTCAGTGGAAGCTGAAAATACACTATTAAATAAAAATGAATTAGATAAAAATAATTTTTAAAATATGCTGGAGGGTAAGGAAAATGAAAATAAGAGGGAGAATATAAGACTAAGTAACTTTCCTGGTGTGCCATGAGTCATTCAGCTGTGTAAAATGAAAGAAAATTATCTAAATGTATCAGGTGATCCTTAAGTGTCAAGAAAAGGGTTTACACAAGGTTGAGAGAACCTCCAAACGTAAATATTTCTCAGAAAAGCTTGGAATCCTGAAAATATTACCAATCAAAAAGAGGGCAGTGAAGGAGCAAGGACAAAGAAGGTTTCTGAATAGCCTCTCATTAGTGTTATTTGGACTATGCATTTAAATATGTATATTCATATATGCATATATATGTATATAATTTGTATTTTATTCCTGAAAATTATAGTGCTTCTGTTTATACAAGGTTTATGAGGCTGGTAATGGGAGATAGTGTATGATAGTGCAACATTTATTCCCAGTCATAACACCAGGCAAAAGGCAGAAGAATCATAAAAATTCTTAACTTGGATCATCTTGAACAATAAAAAAATTTCAAATGCAGTTTTTGTAAGTGTGTGTGTGCATGGGGGTGTGTGTGTGTGTGTGGAGAGGGAAGTAAATATAACTGCAACACACAAGCTAGAGCCATCAAAAATTAGTTTTCTGTAAAGTAGTATAGCTCAGAGGGTTTCATCATGCAGACTGTCATCATTTTTGAAAGTATGACAGTTTAGGTCAGCCCAGGTGAGCTTCTAGGGCCAGCTTGTTACGGCTACTCTAACAAATTATAGAGTTGCAAATTAAACCCTGGTTCTCAGAACATAACCCCTCCATTTCCCTCCATCACACTGAGCAGTTACTGTGTTCAAAGGTGAAAAACACTTAGCCTCTGAATTTCATTAAGGTTATGATGCTTCTGGCATGGATCTGTGCTGGGGCACACACTTCTTACCTTTCCATATTTGTACCTGGAAGTTTTGGAATCATTCTGCTTACCTCTGTTGTTTTCCTTTCTTTCCTTCCTCTTTTTTCTGTAGTTCCCGACCCTTGATCTTTGCATTCAGACATGGTTCACTACTCCCTACTGAACAAGATAATCATATTTAAATACTGGTTTCACTTGTACGACATTTATTGCTGATTGATGTTTATAATCCTCTTTCACTGAATGACTTTAATTCATTCCCAAAAATGCTGACACAAAATGAAAAGGCCTTAAATGAAAAAAAAAATAATATTTTTGAAGAGAAAAATTATATGATTATGTTGCATTCTATGACAATCCTAGGTACCCAATTTTCACAGACAAAAATTATCAACTACATCATTAAAACTAATTTTTGTAGGTAATGTACACCAATTTGAAAGTAAATAAATACATGTTTGCACATAAAAAACAATATAGTGCAACTTTATTGAAAGAGGAAAAAAAGTCTTAAGAAGGTTCATCACTCTTCAAAAGGTGTGATGGATTTTTCAGACAGGCATTCCACATCAAAATCAGTGAAGCCTGATGATAATTTTATTTTCATTGAAACTTTGACACGTAGAAATAGCTCTGATGCAGAAAGTTTTTTGATAACCCTGCAAGAAGTGAATTCTTTAGGCCAAAAAAATAAAAAAACAAGATGCATTTTTGTTGACTTCTTTAAGTTTGTAGTAATATACCTCCTTGAAAGTCACTTTGCCTGATAGAGAACAATTTCCTAGAATATGCAACTGATTCAGAACTCTTTCTTCTTACATCGTGCAAAACAATCATAGATTCAGTAAAGCTAAACCAGATGATAGGTTAATGTCCTTTATTTATATCCCACTTCAGTTGTATTCATCTTTTCTTTACGGATAAAGCATTCTCACTCTATTGTATGATTTGTAAAATATGTATCTTCAAGTTGTGGGGCTTTTGAATATCTTGTACACAAAGTGTTCTCATACATAAAGTTATAATGGATACAAATATGTTTGGGTAAAATAATGAATATATGCGGCCGAGTGCAGTGGCTCATGCCTATAATCCCACCACTTTGGAATGCTGAGGTGGGCAGATCATAAGGTCAAGAGATCAAGACCATTCTGGACAACATGGTGAAACCCCACCTCTACTAGAAATACAAAAATTAGCAGGGCCATGGTAGCATGTGCCTGTAGTCCCAGCTACTCAGGAGGCTGAGGCAGGAGAATTGCTTGAACCCAGGAGGCGGAGGTTGCAGTGAGCCAAGATCGCGCCACTACACTCCAGCCTGGTGACAGAGCGAGACTCCATTTCAAAATAAATAATAATAATAATAATGAGTATATGCAAAAGTCTTTTCAAACTCAAGGAAACAGCACACATACAAAACAAGTTGAAGAGTTGTAGATAATGGTAATTTTTCAACCTCTTGTCATAAAATGCTTTGGTTCATCCGAACGTGGTAACATATTCACATTAGTTAGATAGATAGATAGATAGATAGATAGATAGATAGATAGATAGATAGATAGATAGATAGAAAGAATGAATCTGGCTAAAAATACTGTAGTGTGGTATAAAATAGTGGACAACATTCTCTGCAGTTATAAGGTTGGTACAAATGTAATTGCGATCTTGCCATTCTAATAGAATGCTGAAGATGCCACTTCTTATAACAAATATATTTATATTGTATAGTTTTGAGTTGAAAGATTAAGGTTTTTTATACCAAAATGAAGTATCATCTAAGAAAAGTCATGTGTTTAATAGCTATTATGGCTAAAATATAACTGAAGACAAATGCCTTCTTGTCATATTTAACCTAAGATTGATTGAAGTTATTTCACTTTTTAAAAATCTCAGGTCTATAATGATTTATATGTGATCACTAATTACTTGATGATAAGGTTGGCAAACTCCTTCTTTTCTTTAAAGGCATATGGGTGCTTTCCTAGTTATGCACCATCTAACTAAGATTCAAATTACTCTCTTTTTTTTTTTTTTTTTCTGTTGCATGCCTGTTTAGAGACTAAACCTGGTATTTCATGTTTAATACGACCGCCATGAAACCAATTTTCACATCTTTGAATAATGCTTTTTAGTCCAGATCAAATGTAAACCTTGCTTACACACATGCAAACAAACAACAACAAAAACTATTTAATAAAAATGAGTAAAAATTTTAAAAACTATTACCAGAATAAAAATATGAGCTCTAGTTAATTTAGAAACCTGGAGCTAGTTGGTAGAGAGTAAAGGTAAAGAAAAACATCAAGTTTATAACTTGTGCACAATTATCACTTTTATACATGACTTTGTTTCCTGGTCCATATCATGGAAACAATTGAAACATAAAGAGATATGTTGCAGTTCATTGAAATGAGTTATATACCTTTAATATTAGTAATCTTCTTTAAAAATAGTATAATAAAATTAGGTTGTATATTTTATCTAGATTTTTAATTATTGAACCTTTGGTAAAGTTTCATATTTCAGCTACATTATTTTAATTCATGAATATTATGGCAAATTTGTGTAAAGGAAGTTAGTCACTCAGAACACAAAATATATAGGGGTTTCACCCCTTGACTCAAAAACTATTTTTCTCAATTATTTGCTCTCTTGAAGTATGCCAGTCATTATTTATAAATAATCAAGTAATTTTAATGAGGCAAATACTTTTCTTAAAATTGTTTAAACAGTATCTGGATAATAGGCTAAAATTATATTACCCAAGAAGGTAGTAAGAATCTTAATTATAACTAGTGCTGGATTGAAATTCGTTTTGATAAATAGGTCAACCAGAAGAGTCAAACTCTGTAAAATATTTGAAGAGATTTATTCTGAGCCAAATATGTGTGACCAATGGCTTGTGAAACAGTTCTCAGGAGATCCTCAGAAAATGTGTCCAAAATTGTCAGGCTAAAGTTTGGTTTTATACATTTTAGGTAGACATAAGACATCAATTAGTATATATATGATGTACGTTGGTTCTGTCTGGAAAGGCCAGACAACTGGAAGTTGGGTCTTCCAGGTCAAAGGTGGATTGAACAATTATCTGATTGACAATTGGGTGAAAGAGTTATTATCTAATGTCTGAAGTCAGTAGAAAGGAATGTCTAGGTTATGATAAAGGGTTGTGGAGACCAGGGTTTTGTCATGTAGATGAAGCCTTCAGGTTACAGGATTCAGACACGATATATTGTAAACATTTCTTGTAAGACTTAAAGAGTCTATCAGTCTGAAGTTCTATGTTGGTGTAAATGCTGGTCAGTGGGACCTGAATTTCAAAAGGGATAAGTGTATAATGAGGCATGTCCTACTTCTGCTTCCCATCATGGCCTGAACTAGTTTTTCAGGTTAATTTTGGAATGCCCCTGGCCAAGAGGAGGATTGCATTCAAATGGTGGTGGTAGGGGTGGGGGCGGGGGGGTTAGAATTTTATTTTTGGTTTACGTTCTCCCCCTTCTGGCCAAGATTTGCCAGAGGCACCAATGGCTACCACACTTTTATTTTGTCCCAGAGTGTTGCCAAGGTGGCATGGCTGCCTACCCTGGGTCCACCCTGTTTCTTGGTGGAGCTCTATGACCAAAGGACTTAGAGACAAAAGATTTATAGCCAATTTCATTGTTCTAGGCCAGGCAGGAATGGACATGGACAGGCATTAATTGACCCTTAAAATTTTTAAAGTAATGCAAAAGCCAACAAATGTAAACCCAATGGTGAGCTTGAAAGTTGACTTGTCTATCTTTAATTTCTATATATTGAGCTACTGTAATCTTGGTTTTATTTATAGGCTTACAGTAATTAGCTGTTAAAAAAAAAAAGCATTGTTAAAACCTTTTAAGCTAATGAATTTAGAGACCTTCATCGTGCCACAATGCTTTTTGTGATCTTTTAGAAATTAGTCCTAACGTGGCTGATTTAAAAAAAAAAATTCTGTTAATATATATGTATCTGCATAATTCTCATAACTAGGTGTATTATACCCAGGAGGCTTTGCCATGAGGTATCTTTATATCCTCTCAGTAGCAATTTTCTTTTAAACTCTATGGGAAGCAGAAAATACTTAATGGTTGAGGTTGGTGGTAAGGTGCCAGGTAATAACCCAGGAGGCAAAGTTCTTTATTTTACCAGCTGTGTAGGCATTCTGTGTAGCATTCCTTGATTTGAAGGGTCTGAACTAATTCTATCCCTCAAAACTGGCCTTACAATCTCACATGCCCACATCTTCCACAATAGTCCCTGGACCTAGAGAGAGGGTGCTTGAATAGTTTTAGCAGCAGGAAATTTGCAGTGAAAAACAGATCAAGTCAGTGTGATTCTAAATGAGAAAGATTCACAGGCTTTGTCAAATCATCTCTAGTTTTCAGAATATCATGATTCTGGTTTTCTCAGAAGTAAAACTATGAGTGACAAATAACATTCATAATTTGACAAAATATGTGTGTGTCAGAACAGAAAAAGGAACCTATTCTATTAGGGCACCAACTACAAACACAAGGAAAAATTATAACCTGGTTTGCCTTTAGAGTATTATTGTAGTCAAGGAATAATTCATGATTCAATCTGCACTCAAAAACAAAAGTCAGGGCTGGAATCTAGTAACAGGTGTTACAGTTTTCCTTTGAAACAATTTATTTCACTCTAGCCTTCCTTTTTTACTAAAGAGAAATTGTAGTAAGACCAATTTCTGTGCAGAATAAGTTTCAGGCTTATGATACTTGGCCTGATTATTTACATAAAGTGCAGCAAGAAATGATTGGTCATGTGGCTTTTTTCACATTGTCTTTGCTGGAACTTTACCTAAAATATATTATTCTAGTCAAAGCCTTGGTAAAATAGTCAATGTCTCCAATTGTCCTTATTTTTATTTTTATTTAAAGACTCTTAATTCACTTATGCAAATAACTATATTGTCATAAAACGATGAACATTCACAAATAGTTTCCAAATTTTGGACGGCTCAGAAAGGTTATTTGGCTCCCCAAAACGTATTTTACCAAGTGCTCTAAAGTATAAATAACTCAAAAGAAAAAGATTTCCTTGACTCTTCTTTAACCACAGCAGTAGCATTCCAAAAAAAAACATTTGTTCACTTTGGAATTGCCCTTCAAAAGCCAGGCAGCTCTTGTCAGGTGAGAGCTGTTTATCAGGCACGGTAGAATCTAATAGCTTCTCACATAGAGTCAGTCTTATGGGAAGAAAAGAGGATCCTTGCTCATGTGTATCTCTTACGTGCATCCCCAGGTAGCAAGATCCGATATAAACCATTTTTATTTTATCGTGGAACTCTTCTGGGCACTATTATTTCTATTAGCATAAGATAGTTTCAGTTAACATCTCATAACAAGGTGGTACATGTCCCTCAAGTACAAATTCTTCAGTAGCTGTCATTGGGAAACTACTGGCTTTTGCCATAAGTTTGACTTTTGCCATAAGCCCCAGTAAACATGCCACAAAGAGCTACCAAGTAGATAATTTGTCCCAACCCATGCTACAGCTACTACCCTATATTCTGTGGGCTCAGGCATTCTTACTAGTGTCCATTCAGTATGTCCAGTCAACGTTTCTCAAAGGACAGATTTGCATGCCTTCAGTTTCATGCTACTAGGTAGGGGAAACATTCCCCAGTCAGATATAATATCTATTTTCATAAGACACTTAGGTAAAGGGGTCACAACTACCTTACCTAAAACCTGTTTAAACATCTCAAGTATCATAATCCTATCAATCTTTACATTTTTGTGTTCTAGAAATTTCTCTTCAGACCATTTTACCCTTTCTGGTAAAAAAAAAAAAAAAAAAAAAAAAAAAAAAAAAAAAAAATTTGGGTTCCTAGCAGGGAGTTGAGCCAGGGACTCAGATCCTCTTGTTAATCTTGATCTTAATTTGCCTCAGCATTGCTCCCAGGCAATGTCAGCTTTCTCATTAGAACATTTGACGTTTGATTTTTCTCAAATTTCTCCAATACGGGGCAAATGCAGAAAACTGATGTGGGGCTCTTGAATGTTGGGGAATCAGCAAAGATTCCCTTTCGTCCACCCAACCTCTGATACTGTTGTAAAGACCTCTGTTTTAATACCATCATTTCTCATTTTATTTATTTCATTTCTTAGTAACCATCTGATATAGTTTGGCTCAGTGTCCCCACTTAAATATCATGTTCAATTGTAATTCCAATATTGAGGCAGGAAACTGGTGGAAGGTGATTAGATCATGGGAGCGTATTTCCCCCTCACTGTTCTCGTGTTAGTGAATGACATCTCAGGAGTTCCGAGGTTTAAAGGTTGTGGCACTTCAGCTCTCTCTTTCTCTCTCCTGCTCCACCATGGTTAGATGTGCTTGCTTCCCCTTTACCTTCTGCCATAATTTAAGTTTCTCGAGGCCTCCCAGTCGTGTTTCCTGTTAAGCCTGTGGAACTGTGAGTCAATTACACCTACTTTTCTTCATAAATTACCCAGTCTCAGGTAGTTCTTTATAGCAGTGTGACAATGAATAACATGCCCAGAGTCAAAGGTTTCTCGTTCTCCACCTTGCTGTTTTTCTCTTTATCCATTTAATTTTATTTATATATTTTTAAATTTATTTTAAAGGTATTCTTAAAATATCCTTTAAAATAGAAAAAAGTTAAATGTCTTTAGAAAAAAACCACTTCCTTGTGTTTTTATAAACTTCACCAAATACACCATACTTTCTTACTATTTTAACTCTTAGAAACCCCAATTCCCAGTGCTGGGGGGGAAAAACTGAGTTTACATAACATGACTAACGCTTTACACTACTGGAGATAATTTTGAGATTAAATTTACCAAATTAATCGTAGCAAATATTGCTAATGTTGTGTGAACTAAAATGCATCAGAGCTAACTTTTACTAGCCTGAAAAGCACTTACTTTTTCTTAAGCCAGTTGATTAGAACTTTTTCATGTAATTTGGTAGTGAAATATCACTTCCACATGACACATATAAATATTTAACCATAACATACAGACAGAGGCAGCTCCTATAAGATTTTGCAATTGCCTATTTTCAAAAAAATTATCTTCCTTGCATTAGACTATTTAAAAAAAAGTTACAGAAGTCAACAAAAGTTGAAGGAACAAGTTAGCATCACAGCAAAAGGGATAAAGAACTGAAGTGTACAACAGGAGTTGAACTTCTGAGATATTAAATTGAAACATTTCCAAAAGAAATAGATTATAGAAGTTAAAAGTTAATAAATTCTTGCATTAAGAGTAAGTCAATATTTTAATAAAACCAAGCCCAATTTCTAAAAAGATGTTTTAAAAAGTATAGCCAAATTAATTATAGAACATTTTAAAATAAATTCCTGTTTTACTAACCTTACTACAACTTAGACCATTTGCAACTTGCTAGGACTTTCTGGTTTGTCCTAAATCCTCCTTAAACCAGTCATGTCTTTTTAGGACAAAAATTTGCCATACAAGATTCTGTCTCACACAAAGTCATTTTTCTTACAAAATCACTCTCTCTCTTTTTATATACATCTATATATGCACACACACACAGACACACACAGGTTTTTATATATGTATAACTGTATATATATATATAACTACATATAACTGTATATATAACTATATAACACTATATATATATCTATATCTATCTATCTATATATAACTTTTTTATGTCTTTTATTTCCTGGTTCCCTTTACCTTGTTTTATTTATAACCTTTAAGTAAAACAATATTTATTTACATTTTAGTAAGTATATGTTTTTTTGGAAAATGTTTTCCTATACTATAATTTTTTTAAATTGAAAATTACCCAGACATTTGATGAATATCTATTATTCAATGTGATGTAACTTTAGATTCTAAATTATGACATTTGTTTCTAAGCATTTATTTTATTACATTTACCTGATTGATATATTTATTTTTAGTATTTTACCTAGATTACTTATGAAAACTATGATAGTCATTATTTAAAGGTATCTTCTTGTTAACCATTTTTATAGCCTATGAATTTCAGATGTCTGCCTCAGTAAGAAACTTAAGGGTAAATATTTGGAAATTTTTACCGATAACTCAGGACTTAGCTGTTTTCATTAAACCAGCAATATTAAATATCTTATCTATCAATAACTACACAAGCAAAGATCATTCTGTTTTGGGCTGGGTTTATAGTTTTATAACCCTTACGCTAAATTTGATACTTTATTGTATTTGGCAAGGATAAGTAGGAAACTGCTTTATCAAGAAGTTGAAAAAAATGCTGACAATTTTTAGGACACTTCTAATATTATGTTACCAATAATAATTTTAAAGCTAGCTCATTTGTTAAAGATTTTACTTAAGTCACATAAACTTGAAAAGCCTTTGGGCTTATTACTTACTTAATTTATGAGTACTCCTTAACTTTAGGCCAATTTGGTACCTTGTGGCCATAATACATAACAAAGTGTATGTACATACACTTAGACAGTTATGCATACTCATACAAATATCCTATAGCTTATACTTCAGAACTCAAGGCATGAGATATTAATACACACTCACCAGTTTACAAAATAAATAAACAAAGGAAAAAAACAGATTGATCCAAACAGTGTTTTTTTTGGTTTTGTTTTTTTGTTTTTTTTTTTTTTTTTTTTTGAGTCTCGCTCTGTCGCCCAGGCTGGAGTGCAGTGGCCTGATCTCAGCTCACCACAAGCTCCGCCTCCCGGGTTCACGCCATTCTCCTGCCTCAGCCTCCCAAGTAGCTGGGACTACAGGCACCCGCCACCATGCCCGGCTAATTTTTTGTATTTGTAGTAGAGACGGGGTTTCACCGCGTTAGCCAGGATGGTCTCGATCTCCCGACCATGTGATCCGCCTGCTTCGGCCTCCCAAAGTGCTGGGATTACAGGTGTGAGCCACTGCACCTGGCCCAAGCAGTGGTTTTTATCTCTGTGTAAAAGTAACAGCAGATTTAAAGAAGGCAGAAAAGGAAGGAAGGCAGGGAGGGAGGGAGGGAGGGAGGAGAAAGAAAGAACTTAGCTCTGCAGTTGTAGGTCCACCTTTGGGTTCTGAATTTTTCTTTGATTTAATTCGCCATCAGTTTAAAATGTGTATGATAGGCCATAATATGCAACCAACAGGAGTACTAAGAAGCCTGGCATGGTCTTGAACTTTTCTATTTATATTAGCACTTGCACATAGAGGCACCCTAAAACCAATGGGATGCCCAAATGAGGGTCATTATCTTTGTTGTTCCTCATTCTTAGATTATTTCTTTCCCACTATTTTTTTTTTTCTTAAGAGGAACTGACCTTTGTCCTCGGATTTTTTGCATGTGGTGGATGGCTGTGTGCTGAGTGTGAACAGGACTCCACAGTGTGTGAGCACTGAGTTATTTACACCCTCTTCAATGTCTCAGCTTCTCTCTCCAGAAGTCCATCACCTCTGAGAGGGCTCAAAACATAGAGGTCCACCCTCCAGACTCTCCCACTTGGCCCTCTGGTCACCCAGAGACAACTTTTAGCTGACAGGAGGGAAATGTCCTTTCTCTTCCGAACTATGGAGCTCCCTCCCACATATATCTCTGAAAGTGACAGTTCAGTTCCTCACACAGATGCACAGACAGGACAACTCAGCTTAATTTTGGGAGAAAAAGCAGTGGAGGAGACCCCTTAGAATGTACCCCCAAACATGAAACCAAATAAGGTACCCAAAAGAGGGTAATTCCCCTTGTTTTTAGAAAAGGGCAGTGAAGAAAAAACCCTGTAGAATGCACCTCCGAACTAGGATTAGGATCCCAACAACCAAACTAGAATAAGATACTAAGCAACAACTTCCTAAGAGGAAAAAGTAAAACCAGTTCAGAATAAATCAAGGACCATCAACCAAATGGGAGGTTTGGGGCTCGGGCAGACTTGCCATTTCCACCAATGAAGAAGCTTGAGACTGGGGAGGCTTTCAATGGGCCCTGGCTTGGAACTTAGCTCTGAGTTTGGGCAACTTCGTCAGGGTCCAGATCTTCTCTGATGCCCCATATTGGGTGCTGAATTATTGTCAATGGAAAGAGTCAAGCTCTGTAAAATATTTGAAGAGATTTATTCTGAACCAAATGCGAGAGAGCAATGGACCATGACACAGCCCTCAGGAGAGCCTCAGAACACTTGCCCGAGGTGGTCAGGCTACCACTTGGTTTTATAAATATTAAGTATATATATGATATCAATCAATACATCTAAGATGTATGTTGGTTTGGTCCATAAAGGTGGGACAATTGGAAGTGGAGGGCTTCCAGGTTATAAGCAGTTCAAAGATTTTCTGACTGGCAATCGACTGAAAGAGTTATTATCTAAAGACCTGGAATCCATAGAAAGCAATGTCTGGGTTATGATAAGGGTTTGTGAAGACCAAAGTTTTATCATGCAGATGAAGCCTTCAGGTAGCGGGCTTCAGAGAGTACAGATTATAAATATTTCTTGTAAGACTTAAAAAGTCTATCAGTCTTAAGGTCTGTGCTGATGTGAATGCTGGTCAGTGGGACCTGAATTTCAAAAGGGAGAAACGTATGATGAGGCACGTCTGACTCCCTCTTCCCATCATGGCCTGAACTAGTTTTTCTGGTTAACTTGGAAATGCCCTTGGAAAAGAGGAGAGGCTCATTCAGATGGTTGGGGAACTTAGAATATTATTTTTGATTTACAATTTCATTTATTGCTTTGTATATCAATTTACACAATAATTTTAAAAATTATCTGCATTATTCTGTCAATGTATTTGTTTTAAACATGTGTTGGAATTTGGTATTATTGTAGGATACCTGGTTTCTCCTGAATTATAACATTTTGTCCACAGGCTTGTTTCTTAAATCAAGTATCCCTGTCGTTGCAGACGAAGCGTATCGTCTTCACATCCTCACTATTTGTAAATTATATGCTGTTGCTTAGATAGTTGATAATTGCCTCAGCTCCATCATCTGCTATGCATGAATTCAAAATTATTGCATAATTTGTATGAAAATAAAATAATTACTAAAAAATTTGTAAGTAATGTATATGCAGAAGTATTACTATTACTATATGTGTGTCTGAGAGAGAAACAAAATGCTGCAGAGTTATTCACAATGGGGATTCAACCTAGCCTAATTTTTGCCTTACAAGTATGATGTTTTTTTGGTTGTTCTTATCTTCCCTTGGAAGTAGCTAAGCTCCAGATTTTTATATCTCACTGCTACTTTGATGTACTCACTTTACATTCTCTAGGGGAAGCATTCCAAATATTTAACATGGCAAAGGTTCTGACCAGTGATAGCAGACACTGGCTGCAAGCAATCACAATGATCAAACAATGGAACATCAGCCTTAGAGGTGTGAAAACAACTCCCTCTGTATATATGTAAGAGATGGTGATTATATCCTGGCCAGCTCCACTCTAACAGACTGGTATGACAATCTCCCATCTGCTGTCACCGTTGATTGCTAATGGCTCACACAGCGATCTCCTTCCTTAGAGAATTGTCCTCTGCTAATGGAAGACCCCTCCTTTACTGGAAAGCTTTGAATTATTATTTCTATTTTTTTCTGGTACATTTAATGTTTTTCATATTATCTATTATGTTGGTACAAAAGTAACTGTGGTTTCAGACCATGAATTTTAATTCATTATAACTAGGCACAAACACACCTTTATCAATCAAAATAGGAGGCATTACAATTAACACATTTTTTGCCAATGGGAAATAAGTTTGTTTATTCCTGTAGCATAAAAATCTATGCTTTGGGATTTGATGAACTCTTGGAAAGCATTTTCTGCATCTTGATGGTTGTGGTAGTGTTTTCCCTGCAAAAAGTTGTCGAGATGTTTGAAGAAGTGGTAGTCAGTTGGCGAGAGGTCAGGTGAATATGGCGGGTGAGGCAAAACTTTGTAGTCCAATTCGTTCAACTTTTGAAGTGTTGGTCATGCAACATGTGGTCGGGAGTTGTCATGGCCCATGTCATGGGCCCTTTCTATTGACCAATGCCGGCTGCAGGTGATGCAGTTTTCAGTGTGTCTCGCTGATTTGCTGAGCATACTTCTCAGATGTAATGGTTTT
The DNA here is from genome assembly GCF_000951045.1 of Mandrillus leucophaeus. Lineage (NCBI taxonomy): Eukaryota > Metazoa > Chordata > Mammalia > Primates > Cercopithecidae > Mandrillus > Mandrillus leucophaeus. Next base: position 321,879 of record NW_012101388.1, on the reverse strand, counting down.
GCCATGATTCAGAAAGTTATCGTAGATCAGACCAGCAGCAGACCACCAGTGACCATGACCTTTTTTGCTGTAAGTTTGGCTTTGGCAAATGCTTTGGAGTTTCTTCTTGGTCCATCGACTGAACTGGTAATCACCAGTTGTCATATAAAATCCATTTTTTATCACACATCACAATTATATCAAGAAATGGTTTGTTATTGCATAGAATAAGAGAAGACACTTCAAAATGAAGATTTTATTTTATTTTATTTTATTTTTGCTCAACTCATGAGGTACCCACTTATCAGACTTTTTCACCTTTCCACTGTGATTCAAATGCCGAATGACTGTAGCATGGTCAACGTTGAGTTCTTCGGCAACTTCTCATATAGTTGTGAGAGGATCAGCTTCAATGATTGATCTCAATTGGTTGTTGTCAAGTCCCTATGACTGGCCACGATGCTGTTCATCTTCAAGGCTCTCATCTCCTTGGCAAAACTTCTTGAACCACCACTGCACTGTACGTTCATTAACAGTTCCTGGGCCAAATGTGTTGTTCCTGTTGCAAATTCTTTCCACTGCTTTATGACCCATTTTGAACTCTAATAAGAAAGTTGCTCAAATTTATTTTTTGCCTAACAACATTTCCATAGTCTAAGATAAACATAAAATAAATAGCAGGTAATAAGTCATTAGCCAAAAAACATAAATCACTAAATGCCCACTTAAATGATGTTTAACATAACAACATTTATTTAGGAATGTATTCCAATATCAAATGACAAATTCCAACCATGCGAAAAACTACTATTACTTTTGCACCATCTTAATAGTTTTCCTTCTATGGGTTTTGGTAGTTTATATATTTTAAGAAATTGGTCCATTTTCATCTAAATATCAAGTGTAGACATAGTTTTTTATAGTATTCCTTTAATTTTTAAATGTTGGTGCAGTAAGTATTGATGACTTTTCTTTCATTTATGCTTTTGATGCTTTTGTTTCCTTGACTGTTCTGCTCAAGAGTTTAATCAATTTCATTGATATGTTAAAATCAATGTCATGTAATTGATTTGCTCTATTGTTCTGTTTTCCATATGAGGAATCCTCAACCCCCAGGCCACCTACCACACAGCAGGGGCTGAGCGAGCATTACCGCCTGAGTTCCGCCTCCTGTCAGATCAGTCATGTAGCATTAGATTCTCATAGGAGCCTGAACCTTGTTGTGAACTGCGCAGGTGAGGGATCTAGGTTGCACTCTCCTTATGAGAATCTAATGCCTGATGATCTGAGGTGGAACTGTTTCATCCCGAAACCATCCTCCCAACCCCCAACCGTCTGTGGAAAAATTGTCTTCTATGAAACTGGTCCCTGTTGCCAAAAAGTTTGGGAACTGCTGTTCTGTACCACTAATATCTGCTCTAACATTTGTTGTTTCTTTTTTTCCTGCTTGCTTTAGGTGTTATTTGCTTTTTTTCTAGTTTTGTAAGATGGAATCTTAGGGTACAGCTTTTAATTGATTCTTCTCTATCTGTGAATTTAGCACTTTTTAAAAAAATATAAACACTGCTTTATCTCAGCATCCCACAAATTTCTTAAATTTTATTTTAGTTTAGTTTTTAGAACTTTTGCTTCCACCCATCATTTATGTGAAAGTATATCATTTAATCTCCTTGGAGGATGCATTTCAGCCATCTTTCCTTATTGATATCTAGAATAATTACACAGTGGCCTGAGAACATATATTTTATAATTTTTTTAAAAAATCATTAAACTGTATTTTATGGTGTAGAATATGATCTATCCCAGTGAATGTTTTATGTGTGCTTAAGAACGATGTGTTTTATGCAGCTGTTGGATGGAGCATCTTATAAATGTCAATAGATCAAGTCTCTCCATAGTGTTTTTCAGGTAAACTGTACCTTTACTGATTTTCTGCCTGTGTGATCTGCCAGTTACTGACAGAGGGGTATTCAAGTCTCTAACTAAAGTAGTGGCTGTCTATTTTTCTTTTCATTTAATATATTTTGCATCATGTATTTTGACACTCTTTTTTTAAGTGCATTACCACTTACATTGTTTTGTCCTTTTGGAAAATTGACCCTTTCATCATTATATAATTCTCATTATCACTGATGATTCTTTTTGTTCTGAAGGTAGCTTTGTCTAAAATCAGTGTAGCTACTCCAGATTTCTTTTGATTCATGTTAGTATAGCATATCTTTTACCTTGACATTACCTTTTTAGCATACTTTTATCAATGAAAAATTTACATTATTTTAATCATTTTAATATATAAAATTCAGTGCCTTTTATTACATTCACAACCATACTTAGTGTAATATTTTAAAGATTTATTCATGTTTTTTCAAGTATCAGTATTTAGTTCATTCCTTTTTATGGCCAAATAATATTCTATGGTATATCTATAGAATATTAGGTTTCTTCATCATTTGATGGATATTTTTATTGTTTTCATTTTTGACTATTGAGATTAGTGTTGCTATGAGCATTCATGTACAAGTTTTTGTGTGAATGTTCATTTTAAATTCTTTATGCATAGATCTGGAAGTGGAATTGTCCAGTTATGTGGTAATTCTATGTTCTAATATTTGAGGAACTGTCAAACTTTTTCCATAATGATGAAACCATTTCACATTTTCACCAGAAATGTATGTGCTCCAATTTCACTGCAGCCTCACAAACACTTATTTTCTGTTTATTATTATTATTATTATTAAAGTTATTATTATTACAACTTTCCTATTGGATATGAAGTTGTCCTATTGGACATGGATTTGCTATTTATTACCCTGAGGACAAATCAAACAGCATTTTTTTCATGTGCTTGTTAGCTATTTGTATATCTTTTCTGAATAAATTTCTAGCCCAACTCTGTCCATTTCATAATTGGGTTCTTTGTCTTTTAGGTGTTGAGTTATAGGTTTTATGTATTCTCAACACTAGAATATTATCAGGTACATAATTTTCAAATATTCTTACAGTTTTGATCTTTCTTCATCCAAGTTCTCATATGTTGTTTACCTTTTTTATTAGAATACCTAATGTATTATAAATAACTGCTTTAAATTTTCCGTCCAATAATTTTAACATCTGTGTCATATCTGAGTCCGGTTGTGATTCTTACTTTCTGTCCTCTTAATCATAATCATTTTTTTTTCTTTTTGCCTTTTGTTGTGCATTGTGATTTGCCAGGACAAAGCATACAGATTGTCCTGCTCTAATTTATTGTCCTGCTGATAAATTACAGCAGGATAATCTGTATTAACTAATAGAAACTGAGGAAATAGGACTTTATTGTGAGATTAGAAGTTGGTTTGTGTTTAACGTGTATTGTAGGTATGGGTGTCAGAGTCTCTAAGATCTTCTAATGTCAGTTTTGTTTTGTTTTTTCAACTTTCTTGAGTCTTTCCTGTATACTGATTTTAGAAGTATCCACGCTCTTTCTAGTCAAATCCACTGTTATTAAACTGGAGCCCTGTTGTTGTGGTGATAAAGTATGGTGGAGAAGAGTGTTCTAGAATATTCTGATTAACTCTCTATCTTTTAGTGGTCCTCAGTCCTAGGGACTTTATCAGATTTTCTGTCGCTACTTCACTTACATAGTGTGTGTCCCTTGCTTCCTACTCTTTTAGCCAGGCACAGTGTTCCCAATACCTTTTTCAGAGCCCTATCCTCTGTTGAATATTTTTCTCCCACTCACAGGAGACGGGAACTCTAGAAGGGGCTGGAGTGGGAAGAAATCTCCTGCAGTCATTGGGATGGGGTTTCAAAAGTATGCTCTGGTGAAGCTGGTGAAATCTTGTCTCCTAGAGTGTAAGCTTTGACTCTAGAGAAAGGGTCTGGGCATGCTTCACAATGGTTGCTATTCCTTATCCTCTGCCAGAGTCACAAAAGGCACATTCTCTGTTTTTCAGCATGACAACCTGGTAGGATTCTTGGAGGGAATGCCCAGGAAAATGTGAGAACTTCTCTAACATCATGACTTGTAGAAGTTTCTCATTTGAAAACTCAGCCTTCATCTATTTGTCAATTACTATTTAAGCGTTCCTACCAGTTTATTGCTCCAGTAGCTTCCAATTCAGATAAGCAGATCTCAACAGCTGGGTCTCTATGGGTGCACCTGCCTCTCTGGATTTCAGGGTGATAATTTATCCCACAACCGTGTTCCTCTGATTGGTTTAAGAAAAAGTAGTAAGTTTACAGTTTGTTCAGCTATTTCTTCTTGTAATGATGAAAGAGGCAGCTTCCAAGGTCTTTACATGTTGTTGCTGACATCAGAACTCTTAAGCTATTTTTCAAGCATAACACTTCTCTCTTCAGAAGATATACTTTCTGCGAAATCCTAGGGAGCCTATGTTAATTCCCCAGCTGGGTATTTTCAGAGCCTCCATAGACTAAATACTTCTACTACCATTGTATAGCCTGGATCAAAGGCCGCAAAAGGTAGAGCAGCTGGCCTGTGACATGGAGCTGTTGCGTTGCTTAATCTTGCCTTGTAACTGTGTGAAACCAGCAGCTTTCAGAGTCTGTGAAACAGTGGACTGAAGCTATATTCCGAAGTATGATGTGTGTTGTCTCCAAAATAAACAAAGTTCCACCAAACTCTGTGTCTTTTTATTATCAGTATAAGGTATGAGGTGCAGCATCTTAACTTTTATATTGAACCGATGTGTTGACTTGCCCTGGAAAACTGGAGTTTTGTGTCCTCCACCAAATATGGGGCTTCTCTCCTACTCTCTTTCATCAATATATTAATTAGCATGATGTTCTTTGGAAGGTCAGCATGATTCAGATGACTTTATACCATATGAGTACAGAGAGTGGTATAATAAATATACCCTTGCATCCAGGCATCAAATATATATATATATATATATATTTTACCATGTAATAGCAACCTGTTTTTTATTTCCCCTCCTCATGTGTACTGAGAACAAAGTATTTAATAAAGTGATAGCTGTATGCCAAGTATCTGAAGCCAGGCTCACCTGCTCTGCTACGCATACAACATGCAGTATGGCAAGTGCAATCAAGATATGACCTGTTTACATTCATTGTTGTCCACACTATTGAGCACGATCCATTGTTTCTGGAGTGTCCACAGAGGTAAATTAAACATGGTTGTGATAAAATAGTCTATCTCTTCATTTAAAAAATATTTGAAGGGATATTTTGTGACCTTTGTGTTGATTTATTATCATGGGTGTGTGTGTATGGGGATTTAATGGGCTTTCACTTGATATTTTTTAAGATAACAACTTTTATTTTATGGGGCAACAAATCAATGGGTGGCTTCTACCAGCCACTAGACAGATGTATTCCTTTATATTTTAAAATTAAAAGAACTGTAGGGTAGTTGCTTTAGTTTTTTTCTTACTGTTGCAATAACTTAATTTGAAGCTTAAAGCAACAACATATTTTCTGGAAGTCAGAAATACAAAATGGGTACTATGGGGCTAAAATCAAGGTGTTGACATCAAAATAATTTCCTTTTGAGACTTTGGGAAGAATATTTTCTTGCTGTCTTCAGCTTCCAGAAGATACTACATTCCTGCACATGGGTTCCCGCATCACTTTCACCGCTGTTTCCATTGTCACATCTTCTTTGTCTCTTACGTTCCTGCTTCATCTTTATGTATAAGGCCCTTTGTGATCATGCTGAGCTCAGGTGGATAATCCAGGATAATTTTTTCGTTAAAAACTGCAATTTAATCAGTTCTAAGTCCCTCTTTCCATGCAAAGTAATCTTACAGCAGGTAGCTCGTCAGGTATAAGCAGAGCAGGAAGGGGCTCCAAATACAATAAATCAAGTGAGTTATCCGGCCAAATATAATGAATAAAGCCTAACATTATCACTTCCAGAAGCTGTATCATCTATTATTCAACACTGATATATAGAAGGCTTGGTTTCTCCATTTGGTTTAATAGAGATCTTTATTAAGTCCATGCTTTAAGTAGCCATCTATAAACGACTGGTACCAACTGCTGGTATCTTTGCCACAATATTTAAGTCATGAGTGAGTACCTTATTGTCAGTAGTTTACCATGTAGACAATCGTTATATTCTACTTTTTTTTTTTTTTTTTTTTTTTTTTTTTTTTTGAGACGGAGTCTCGCTGTCTCGCTCAGGCCAAAGTGCAGTGGCGCGATCTTGGCTCACTGCAAGCTCCGCCTGGCGAGTTCACGCTATTCTCCTGCCTCGGCCTCCCGAGTCGCTGGGACTACAGGTGCCCGCCACCGTGCCCGGCTAATTTTTTTTTTTTTTTCTTAAGTAGAGACAGGGTTTCACCATGTTAGCCAGGATGATCTCGATCTCCTGACCTCGTGATCCGCCCACTTCAGCCTCCCAAAGTGCTGGGATTACAGGCGTGAGCCACCACGCCCGGCCTGTATTTTACATTCTTAACATCCTCTCCTAAATGTTTCCCTAGATCCTGTCTGTATATACTAAATAGGCTCAGATATTTATTTGTTGACTTGGTAATTTCTTCCTAGAGAAGAGTTTATTTTTATTCTCTGACTAAACTGAGCTACAGGCACTGGATTGCAACAAGAAGGGAGGAAAACTGATGGATCTTTTGGAGAAAAACATCATTTATAAGGCACTTGCTTCTAGTGAGATTATTTTATGGTTCATAGTCAAAGAGTGACTATTCTCCCACAACAAGGGAGAAGAAAATATTTCAGGGAAATGTGGAGATTCAACATTTTCACGCATCAAAGTGTCCCGTAAGCTTCCAACTGGATAATGTGTGGAAGCAAGACAAAAGTATACCCTTAGCCTTCTACCAAAAAAAAAAATTATTTACACGTTAATATTTCAAATTAATATAAAATTAACAACAATATCAGGCAATACTCTAAATAAAAATATTTTGATTAAGAGGTAAAGTATCCAGTTGATATAAGTCTTCAGATTGAAGAGTTCTGATTTCTAAGAAAAAAGAAAGGCACCTAAAGAGATGAAAATAGAATGGGTTTTACAGGTAATAATGATGAAGCTCAGATAAAGGTATTATATAAAATCAGTAAAATTCATAAATAAATAAACTGCAACAGTAAAGGTGAACAACATATGGGATAATGTAAGGAACAAAATTGTCAGTGAGGCAATTCAGAAGGGTTAAATAGAAAACAACTATAAAATCTCTCTCAGAATAAAGGAACAGAAGTAACAAATTCAAAAAGTGGGAAAAAAGTTGAAAGAAGTAGAGAACAGTGAATCAATATCAAGCTTAATTCTAAATTTCTAAGGTGGATACCAGAACAATTTGAATTGATATTTAAATATTGTATTTGACATCATAGAAGAACACATTTTCACAATGGAAATAAGAGGACCATGCTCATGAAGATATTAAACTCTTTTAAAATATTATTTAAAAATAATTTCAAACTTAGAAGTTCATAAAGTGAGACTTGTAAGTAGAACACCATACACTCTTTACAAACTTAAGTATTGTTAAGGATCCCCTATCCTGATTCTCTTTCTTCCCCTTCTTTTCATTCCTGTCTTCGTCCCCTGATATGGTTTGGCTGTGTCGCCATCCAAGTCTCATCTTGAATTCCCATGTGTTGGAGGAGGAACCAGGTAGGAAGTAACTGAATCACGTTGGCAGGTTTTTCCTGTGCTGTTCTCATAATAGTGAATAAGTCTCTTGAGATCTCATGGTTATTATTAGGGGGAGTTTTCCTGCACAAGCTTTTTATGCTTGCCGCCATCCATGTAAGACGTGACTTGCTTCTCCTTGTCTTCTGCCATGATCGTGAGGCTTCCCCAGCCACGTGGAACTGTAAGTCCAGTTAAACCTCCTTCCTTTGTAAATTGTCCAGTCTTGGGTATGTTTTTATCAGCAGCATGAAAATGAACTAATACAGTAAATTTGTACCAGTAGAGTGAGATGCTGCTGAAAAGATACCTAAAAATGTGGAAGCAACATTGGAACTGGGTAACAGGCAGAGGTTGGAACAGTTTGGAGGGCTCAGAAGAAGACAGAACAATGTGAGAAAGTTTGAAACTTTCTAGAGATTTGTTGAATGACTTTGAACAAAAACTTGATAGCGATATGAACAGTAAAGTCCAGTCTGAGGTGGTCTCAGATGGAGGTGAGGAACCTGGGGACTGGGGCAAAGGTGCTAGCTTCCATTAAGGAAAGTAACTTATAAAAACAACGTACATTATAAAAACCATTAGAAATTAACATTTATTTAAATTTAGTTGAGTTATAGATCTTATTCAGTTTTCAGCAACTTTTTTACATTCACGTTTGTATGCGTGTGTGTGTGTATGGTTCTATAAAGTTTCATCACATATGTAGATTTGAATTGTCCCATCACAACACAGAAACACACTTCTGTTATCTCTCCATCCTCACCTTACTCCCGTAACCCTAAATCCTAGTAACCAGTTATTTATTCTTTAGCACTAAAATGTTGCTACTGTGAGAATGCTACATACATGAAATCGCACAGTATTTAACCCTTCAATATTTTTCACCTAGTATAATGTCCTTAAGATCCATGCAGGGTGTTCCATAGTTTGTTTCTTTAACAAATCTGACAGAAAGAAAAGTGTCAAAGAAGGGAAAATGAAATAAAAGGAGATAAATCTTTACCAGTTAAAGTTATTTTTTTTTTATGTTTGCCAAATTTCAAAATTGTGTGATGATGTCTGTATGTTGCGAGAGTTCCTCCTAGGATCTTGACAATTACAGACATCTTTCTCCCGCCTTTTATTTTTTTGCAGAAAACTGAGAGCTATTCCTATGTAGATCATTGTAACTATGATTTGCCTAAATTAGAATTAATCTGATTTCACTCAGTGTTAAATGGCAAAGTTTTACCGATTGTAAAATGGCCACCGATGTGGAAAGATATATGATCCTTTAAATTGATTACCAAGAAAAGTAAATTAAAACAATAAAAAATAAAGAACATTGATCTAAAACAAATGCCAACTCTGAACATCTTCAGGAGATAATACCTGAGATAAGACTTTTCCATTTTTTTTTACTTTGTCCATTATTTGTTTATTTAAAATTTTTCTTAGCTTACTGAATTAAACTTATCTACTCTCAGTAGTTCTAAAATTAATTTAAAAATCTAGAAAAATCTAGATGAGTTAGATTTTTCCTTAGAGAGTTTCAGTTATCACAGTAGTTATGAATGCTGTCTAAGGATAGAATAGCTGCTAGAAACTTTCAAGAGAGTCACACTATGATTTAACAATAAAACTGCTTTTGAGTGAGACTAAGCTTACCTATTTATCAGGCTGAAATATTGCAACAGTTGCCACGGGAACTGTACATGCACATAGGCAAAAGAAAAAGGGTTATCTGCTGCTAATTAGCTGAACCACATATTTCTTCTTCCTTCATTTTTTTCTAATTAATTCTTTTGTTTTAATTTTCTAAGTGCATAAAGAATAAGGTTTGTGGATTTTGTGATCTCAACACAGGGAATAAGTCCACTGAAATCACCAATGCATTGTCCTGTTGTATTTAATAATATAATATATAGCTAATACATATTTAAATGTATTAATTTAATAAGCATTGGTTTAAAAAATCCCTACAGCATAATATAAAATCCAATATTTTTCTTATTCACTATTACCATTATATAATCATATGGACATTTTTTCTGCACTGTTTTAATGAATAAATAATGGCTAATTCTTGTTATTGTTTCTGATTTAGTTGAAATAATAGGTAACACCAAATTTCTATGACAAAAATATCTGAAACAATCATCAAAACATTTGTATAACTAAGATATTAATTTGCATGAACCAAAATATTTAATCTGCAGTGTTATGAGACTGAATACCTAGGACAAACTTGAATAAATTTAACTTAATCCTATTTATTTCCATTCAGCATCATTTTAAATTTAGAAAAATAGTAAAACTTCAATCAAAACAGGAGCCAATTATATTTTGTGCCAGATTACTCTCTCTGTTTTATTCTGTGATAAGAGGATTTATTTTAGTGTCACTTTCAAAATCATCTTGCTTTGTCATACTTTCATTTGTTAGAGAAGCATTTATTATGATGCATCAAGGTTAACACTATGACAATTACTTGTTTAAATTGTTTGTTCCCAGAAGACAGTTTAAATGGCTTTGATGATTCCCATTGAGCTACAATTAAGCATGGTAATTGTGTTATATTTTGTTCTATAATGATATAGCTTCCCAAACCTGAAAGATACCGTATAAATTAGGAATGGGCATTATAGCTGATAGCATATAAAAACTCTTCAACCTAAGAATTATTAAGATTCTTAATATTTGATAAAGAAAAGAGTAAAATTATTATTTAGTATGCTATTGCCAAATATCAAAGTTAACGGAAGAGGCATAGACATTTAGCAGGATTACTTTGATTTCTGTCTTTATCATTCTTAATTTCTGCTCCCTCTCCCTCCATACTCATCTTACACAGCATTGTATTGCAAGACTGTGTCTCCAATTTTATCTGTTCTTTACAGGATTTTCTTCTTTTGTTATGTTTCACACACCCAGAATTTTGCTGCTATTTCTTGTGTGATGAATTACACATTTACTTATCTTTTCCTCTTGAGCTCTAAATCCATATATCCGCTACTCTAGTAGATACCCTCTCCTGTGCTTTTACAAATGCCTTAAAAACTCCTGGTTTCTCTTCCCTCAAATATAACCCTTTCCATTCATCCTGCTAAAAACAACAAAAATCAAACCCTGAAGATTAATCTCCCTAAAAATAGGTCACATATGTTACCTATTTAAAACTGCCATAAATCTCCATAACCTTAAATTTAAATAGCTATATCAATAAAGCATTTAACAGCCTATACTAGCTACTTCCAACCCAACCACTGAAGATTTTTTCTAATGGTTTTCTATAAATCCAATGAACATGCTAGCAAAAACATTATCATTTATCTATGATTCAGGTACATGTTGCTGTTGCTTCATTTTATTTTGACTGTTAATGCATAATAGCTTGCCCTTGATATTTTTTTCTGATTATTTTGCCAACTAAATTTTGCTTTTATCTGAGCTGCAACTTGAAATTTACAGATATAATGTAATTCCTCCCAGTTTTATGTTTCATCTTTCTTCCCTGAAAAAAAGTTATAGTATACAATCTTATTATGTCATTATATAAAGTTTTCCATACTTTTTAGTAAAAAAAAGCTAGAAAATGATATAAATTGAACTTAAGTAATTTATATAATATACTCATAACAGCATGCATATAAATATATAGAGTGTGTTATACATTGTATTAGAGCATGTGCATGAATTTGAAATTAGCAAAAATTGAAAATACAGAATACATGGAATCTTCCATTCATCAAATCAGAATATTTACACCAGTACTCCTTTGGACTGTTTTTTTTTCTGTTACTCCTATTGCTATTATGTAAATTAACTTTATATTTTCCTAGATTCTGCTTTTAACCATATTTCTGAATTTTAGTTTTTACCTTTTTTTTTACAAATTTTAATGAGTTGTTTTAATGAGTTGTTTTACAAATTTTAATGAGTTGTTTTAAGGAGTTGTTTTAATCAACTCCTTTAAATTATTAATATTCCTCCTTTAAATTAAATTAGCTCCTTTAAATTATTAATTAAATTATTAATATTGTGAATTTATCACAAACTAGAGATCAGATTATTTAGGTCTTTATATGTTATATTTGATTCTTAATTGGCAATATTAATAATTTAAAGGAATTGATTAAAACAACTACCCTTTTTAAGCTCATTTTAACTTATTTTTTATATATATGTAATTACAATAGAAGGTTATTTGCATCATGGTAAGTCACTTTTAAAATTTTCTGAAAGATTTAGTATTTAACCTACACATTTTAGTGTTATTTTCTAAACTTTTGAAATGTAATTTAAATATAAGATTCAATTTTAAAGTTTATAATTTGATGAATTTTGGCATATATTTCAATTTGTGAAGCCTCATTTTGAAATATATAGGGTTTAAGTGAGTGTGGGCACTAAATGGTTATTGTTGCTAAAATACAGAGCAGCAGAGCCAAACACCAAATACATAAGCACTTGTCCACTGCTGTGAAAGAGAGTGAGCACAAGATAGGCCAATTCGATTCCTGCTGTTTTTGAACATATTTTCTGTTTGCTCACATTCAAACTCTTGTTTGTCTTTCTCCCAGTGTTAGAATCCTCCTACAACAATACATAACTGTCAAAATGCTCCCAATTTGTCAATGTCTAAATCAAATCACGGCTCGTCCTTGGAGTCCTCCTTTATGTCCTCCTAAAGATGTTCTGTCATCCATCTTTTAACTCCCATCGTGTGTAAGCTGGCTTTTTTTTTTTTTTTTTTTTTTTTGGATTTAACCAGCATGATTTTTGGAGGCAACGGTGGAGTTATGATTTTTTTTCAATAGAAAAAGAATTTAGGAAGTAGCCATAAAAGAACACATATTTATTTGTATTATTCATGTAAATAAATACATGAATCAGTGTATTAGCCAGCTCAGGATGCCATAACAAAATGCCACAAGCTGGACGGCTAGAACAAGAGGTGTTTATTTTAACACAGGAAAGCAGGCTAGAATGCCATGATTTAAGTGACAGCATTAGGTATCTAGTGAGGGCTCTCTCCCTGGCTTGCTGAGGGCCACCTTCTCTTTGTGTCCTCTCATGACCTCTTATCTGTGCATGCAGAGGAAGAGAGAGGGCCCTGGTCTGTATTCTCTTCCACTTCTTATAAGCACAACAGTTCTATCTATTAGAGTCCCACTTTTATGACCACATTTGACCTTAATTACCTCCTTAAAGTTCCTATCTTCAAAACCAGTCACATTGGGGGTTATTCAACATAAGAATTTTGTACATTAATTTTAGGTGCGTATAACTCAGTCCATAACTGTCAGCAATGGGTTTACCTCACTATGTACTTATATTTTTGGTTTACAAATACGTAATTTTATTAAATTAACTTTTTCTAATTAGAGAGCCATCAAACCACAACAATATTTCCTGTTTATAACATGACTTATCATTCTGTGTAGCAAACCTTTCCAAATACACTTTGTAGCATGTCCGTTGAAACCATATCACATCTACTTAGCCAATGTATTAGCTGAGACCACTGATAATTAAAACATGTCCTATGGAATCTAGAATGTAAGGTAATACTGGTGTCCAAGAAATAATATTTTTTAAAATGTATTTACTTTTTAAAATCGACATATAAAATTTGACGTATTTATTGTGTACAACATGATGTTTTGCAGTATTCTTACAGTGAGAAAAATTAATGCCCAGTCTCTTTGCATTTTTCAAGAATATCATGTTCTGTCATTAACTATAGTCACCATGCTGTACAGTAGATCTCAAACTTATTCCTCCTATCTAACTGTTAATACACATCCTTTGACCAAAATCTCCATAAGCCCCCTCCTCCCTAATCACTCAGCCTCTGGTTACCACCATTCCTTTCTCTTCTTCTATATAAGATCAACTTTGTTAGATTTCACATATGAATGAGTTCATGTAATATACATTTTTCTGCACCTGGTTTATTATACTTAACACAAGGTCCTACAGGTTCATCCATGTTGTAGCAAACAACATAATTTTATTCCTTTTTATAGCTGAATAATATTCCATTGGATATAAACAACATTTTATTTTCCTAGTTATCTATTGATTCAACACACTTAACCATTAGTTTGATTCCATATATTGGCCATTGTGAATAGAATTGCAATAAATATGCAAGTACAGATATCTCTCTGACATACTTACTTTATTTTGTATGCATATATACCCAAAAATGGGATTATTGGATCATATGGTAATTCTATTTTTAATTTTTTGGGAAGCCTCCATAACATTTTTCATAAATGCTATTCTAATTTACATTACCACCAGTAATATGCAAGTGTTCCCTTTTTATCCACATTTTCACGAATACCAGTTCATCTTTAGTGCTTTTCGGCAATAGCCACTGTAACAAGAGCGAGGTACTATTTCATTGGGGTTTTCATTCCATTTCTTTGATGTTCAGAATTTTTTACATGTGTATGTTGCCATTTGTATGTCTTCTTTCAAGAAATATATTTATTCAGATCTTTTGCCCATTTTAAAAATTGGGTTATTTGATTTTGTTTGTTTGTTTGTTTGTTTTTTGATGTTGAGTTGTTTACATTCCTTGCATATCTTGAACATTAACTGCTTATTAGATATATAGCTTAAAAAATTCTTCTCCCATTCTTTAGGTTGTCCCTTCACTCTTTCACTGTTTCCTTTGCTGTACATAAGCTTTTTAGTTTGATGAAATCCCAGTTGTCTATCTTTGTCTTTGTTGCCTGTACTTTTGAGGCCGTAACCAGAAAATCATCGCTAAGACCAATGTCATGACGATTTTCCTGTATGTTCTTCTAGTAGATTTATATTTTGGTTCATAAATTAAAGGCTTTAATCAATTTTGGGTTTGTTTTGCATGTAGTGAGTGATAAACATCTAATTTCACTCTTCAGCATGTGAATATCTGGTTTCCCAGTGTCAATTATTGAAAAACCTGTCATTTTCCCATTGTATGTCCTTGGCACGTTTGCTGAAATCAATTGGCTATAAATGTGCAAATTTATTTCTGTGCTCTCTATGCTGTTCCATTGGTTTGTCTATCTGTTTTTAATGCAAGTACTATGCTATATTGCTTACTAATACAGTTGTAGTATATTTTGAAGTCGGCTAGGGTGATACCTCCAACTTTTTCTTTTTACTCAGGATTACTCTGACAATTTGTGTATATTTTTAGATTATTTTTTATTTATGTGAAGAGTGCCATTGATGTTTTAATATGAATTACATTTAATCCATATGTCACTTTGGGTAGTATAGACATATTAATAATGTTAATTTAATTTTAATTAATTATTAAACTTTAAATACATCAGTCAAGTTAGGCACACACAAAACAAACAAATTAAATGAATAAGTAAAACAAAAAGGGAATCTGCTAGGGATTTGATTAGAATTACATAGGATCTACAGATTAGTTTGGAAAAACTGACACTATCTCCCAATTCTTTTAACATGACATAAAAATTTAGTTATTTGTTTTATTTTAATCTATTCAATAATAAAATATACTTTTGTGTGTAGAAATTGTATTAGTCCATTCTCACACTGCTATGAAGAAATACCTGGGACTAGGTAATTTATAAAGAAAAGAGGTTTAATTGACTCACAGTTCCATATGGCTGGTGTGGTCTCAGGAAACTTATAATCATGATGGAAGGCACCTCTTAACAGGGCGGCAGGAGAGAGAATGAGTGACAGCAGGGGGAATGCCAGACACTTACAAAACTATCAGATCTCATGAGGACTCACTATCACGAGAACAACATGAGGGAAACTGCCCCCATGATTCCGTTACTCCTACTGAGTCCCTCCCAGGATAAGGACTATGGGTATTACAATTCAAGATGAGATTTGAGTAGGGACATAGCCAAACCCTGTCAGAAATATTGAAAATTTTATTGATTTGTGTTGATTTTAGAATTTTTATAAATTATCAATTTTAACATGTTATGTTTTTACTTGTTGCTGATATATACAAATACAATTGCTATCAGTATTTTGACATTGATTTTTCTACTGTGGCATTACTCTAACTTTAAAAACTGGTCCTGTTTCAGGGTTCTTGTCCCCCAGATATTTATATGCCTCACTTCCTCACTTAATTCATGTCTCAGTTCAAATGCCATCTTTTCAAATATGGTGTCCTTAAAACGGTTTTAGTTGACCACATTTGTATTGACTATACTTTATTTTTTATCATAGAACTTATAACTTAGCAATATATTATAAACCTGATATTTTTGTCCCTCTAACTCAACAAAATACAAGTTCAGTATGGTCAATGACTTTGTGTTGTTCTCCACTATATTCCCCAGAGTCTAGTGCTGGAATATAATAAGGATTCAGTTATTATTTTCTGACTGAATAAATCAGTCAGTAATTTAATGTCTGTGTTCCTGTGGTCAGTTCAAAAAAGGACACATATTTGTCTCATAATTTTCAGGCTGTTTGTTTTAAGAGTCAATCCTAAGCAGTGTATAGAATAAAAAATAAATACACTTTTGAGCGAATGATGAGAAATGCTTTTGGAAAGAAATAGACAAATAAAAAGTCAACTATTTTCCTTTTCTGATTTTCGATATAATTAAAAATATGAATAAATCATTCATCTAAGTGAGTAAATATACACATTATTATAAAATAAAGTATGAAACTAAGACATCTAAGTTTTAGTTTACTCCTATAATTACAGCACTTTTAGAGGCTGAAGCCAGAGGATCTCTTGAGGTCAGGTGTTTGAGACCAGCTTGGGCAACATATCAAGACCTCATCACTACAAAACATTACAAAATTATCTAGGAATGATGGCATGAACCTAGGCATTCGAGGCTGTAGTGAGCTATGATCACACAGTTTACTCCAGCCTGGGTGAAAGTGCAAGACCTTGTCTCTGAAAAAGAAACAAACAAATCGTAGGCAAATAAGTTAAAAACCAAGGATTGAGCAATAGTGAATATATGTGCTATGTATCTATAACCTCAGTGGATATATCAATATTTAAGCATATGAGAGCCAAGACAAAAACAGAAATCAAAATATAAATGTTCACTGAAATATCATAAAAAATATTAGAGAATAATGACCTGCAAAAGTCATGTTCTTAAAATTGTTTAATGAGTGCTAATTAATATATCTAGAACAAAATATCAGTAACTTCATTAAACATAATGACTGTTCAGTCATGAAATGTATAAAATTTCCTGAAAGCATTGTGAATGCTATTACTGAAGAACTTGAAGGGCAAAAACACTAGTTGTTATATAAGTTACTGAAATACTTTGTACAAAAGTATTGATACACTAGCAAAAAAATGCAAACAATTAAGTTTGGTAGAATAACGATAGCATAATATATGTATAAGACATTTAGAAAGCTATTGTATTTTAAGTTCATAAAATATATCATCCAAGCGTATTTCTTAGGTTCCCTTGGTGGTAATACTGACAAAACTATTGCACTTCCTGTGATGCCAGAAGTCATCATAAAATTCCATCTGAATCAGCTACTGATTTTTAAGAAGGTGACTACTAGTGCTACCATCCATATGACTAAATTAAGTAACTCTTTACACATTTAAGAATAATATTAGCATAATTTCATCCTTAATATCTTAAATTTATGATAGATCGTCAAGAACCACTGTTGTCCACAGTTAATTAAAATTTTAGCTATATTTTTCATCATTTAGAGCCACACCTAATATTAAAAGATCTTAAAAACTTCTGAATATTAGACTGCCATTTAATATACTACACAAGAAGGAAAATATTCAATCTCAGGTTTCCTCTAAACATATTCAGAAATAAGAGCAAATGATCTCAGTCACAGATATTTATTGTTATCTCAAGTAGCAGCAACTCAAAAATAATTTAATGTGAGATGAAAAGTTGTGTACTCCTCCCCACTACAAATTAAAAGATTCAATAACTAAAGCCTGCATGCATTTTTCATATGTTGTTCAAATAAACTAACAAGCTGCTACACTTTTTTATCATTATTTTCAACTTGTATTATTGCAGCACTGTTCATAATAGCCAAGATTTGAAAATAACCCAAGTACCCATTGACAGATGAATGAATAAAGAAAATGTGGCACATATACACAGTGGAGCACTAGTCAACATAAAAAATGAGGTCCTGTCGTGTGCAACAATATGGTTGTAACTGGAGGTCATTATGTTAAGTGAAATAGGCCAGGCACAGGCAAACTTTGCATGTTCTCACTTATTTGAAGGAGCTAAAAATTAAAACAACTAAACTCATGGAGACAGGTAGAAGAATGGTTACCAGAGCCTGGGAAGGGTAGTTGGGGAAGAGGGTGGAGGGGACATGGAGAGAGATAATGGGTACTAAGAGAAATAGACATAGTGAATAAGACCTAGTAGTTGCTAACACTACAGGTGACTATAGTAAAAAAAATATATTATACAGTAATAATAACTAAAAGAGGGTAATCGTATTATTTGCAACACAAAGACTTAATGCTTGAGGAGATGTATACCCCATCTACCCTTATGTGATTATTAGGCATCGCATGTCTATGTCAAAATACCTCATGTAATCTGTAAATATGTATACCTACTATATACCCACAAAAATTAAAATTAAAATAAAGCTAGAATGGAGTGATATCACTGCTAAAATCATTGACAAATGAAAGTATAATAAATATTAAAAAGGATTAAATATCAGATCAAAATTTTTTAAAAGCCTCAAAAATTATCTCCAATGTTTACAATTACTAAGAACCAGATTTCAGTAATAGATAACATATATATATAAATTTGATGGGAGAGATTATATTTTATTTCTTATATTTTACTTTCAATAGGTCAAAGCATTTTTTTTTCCAAAAAGTACACATTTTAAAATGAGACTTTTGATGAAATGTTTGATATAGTTGAATGAATATTCCGCTTCAAACCTGGGCATGTAGGTTTGAAGCAGAATATTCATTCAGCTATGTCAAACATTTCATCAAACGACTCCAGAGTTTATTAACAGGGTATATTACTTTCCTATTGCTGCTGCAAAAAATTCCTTCAGATTTGGTGACCTAAAACAACACAAAATTATTATCTTACAGTTGTTGAGGTTAGAAGTTAAAACTGGGTCTCATTGGGCTAAAATCTTGGTGTTGGTATAAAGGTGAGTGAGTTTCGGAGGCTTAATGGGAGAACCTGTTTCCTTGAACTTTCTAGGTACTAGAAGATTTGGGTATTCCTTAGCTTACGAACAAGCCAGCCTTCACAGCACCCTGAACTATCTGCTTCTATCTTCACATTGCCTTCTCCTACTCTGACTTACATGTTTCTCTATTTCATTTATAAAGACCCTTATAATTATATGAGACCCACCCAGATAAACCGGATAATCTCCCCATATCAAGATCCTTAGGTAATCACATTTCAAAGTACTATTTTCCATGTAAAGTAACATAACTTTCAGGTTCCAAGGATTAGGACATGAACATCTTTGGGAACCATTACCGTGTAGTAGAAGTTTGAATAGATTCCTTTATCATTCTGAGATGTGAATATGGAGTGTTAGTATAAACATAAGGTTGCTTTCAAGATTGAATGAGAATGAAATAATGTGTTAAAAAGTGCCTTTCAGTTGTGCATTAGCACACAAATGCTTTTCCTCATGATTGTCAGCAGGGAATTGAAAACCGTTTTTTATATATTTAGCTTGAAACCAGAAAAAATCTGCTTATAATCTACCTTAATTAATGGAGAGAAATAAAGTCTTGATTTTTATCTGTTTATAAAGAATGTTTATGTATTGATGATAATTTTACCTATTCACTAATATCAGAAGCAAAAAGCACAATGAAAAAAGGAACATACACATTTTTTTCCTGAAGTGCTCTGGGATTTTTTTAAGAGTATTGCTTAACTTTGTCCTTGAACTTGGTGCTCTGTCTTATGTAAATGCATTTGTGCTGGATTTGATTTATGAGTCATTGATGGAAGCTATGCACTGTAACACACAACATCAAGGTAACATCTTCTTGCCCATTTAATTCACAAAGGAAATTTCAAACATAACATAGGAACTTTAGATTCAAGGGCAGAAAAGACAGTAAGGTCCAACAGGAACCTATACACTCATTTTCTAACTCCTGTTTCATCCTGAACATCACTATTTTTCCCTAGGAAGAAGTTATACATAATAATTTTTCCTTGGTTTTCTCTGTTACAATGGTTACTTTATTTTTTCATTACTTCTAGTGATAATTACAATTTTCATCACATTTTTATGTTTCTTAATATCTAACCACTCTAATTTTCACTTTTGGATGACATGGCAAATTTCATCCTTTTTTTATTTTCATTTTAGAAAGTATCGATTTCATCATTTTTAATCAAAAATATAATATTGATTCAAAAAGCTTTTCATGGATTCCAAAATATGTAAGTCCTTGAAAATTAGCTTTAAACTTTAGCAAACACACAAAAAACACTATGTATATATAGATGAATGTCTGTGCCAATATTTGTAAATAACAATGGAATGTTGCACAATTTCTTTTTATTACAATTTTTCCAGTTAAAAAAGTAAATTTGGTATCATTAGTTTTATTTGATTTTTAGAAGGCAGTTTTTAGAGGGTATAGCATTCGGGAGAAGAAAGCTTTTATATTTCTCTGGGCTCTGCTGATATTATAAGGTTCTAGAAGCAGTGAGATGTGTTGGTGATAGGTCTTGAAAAGAATAAATATCCCTTTGATTGTTCATTTTCTCAAAGTCAAAAATATATATTGTTTTCTTCCCTATTTTTCTTTCAAGAAAATCATAATTTCCTCAGTTTGAAAGAGGGCCTTCTATGACAGACACATCTCTTGGGTATTCAAACTTCTCAGCTTTGTCTTTATGTCTACAGATATACCTATCTCAAACATCAGGATCAATTCAGTTCTAATACATGATCACAGGCTGCTAGTTTGTGCCTCTATGTAACTATGCAACTGAATAAGCCAAACAATCAGGTCCTGGCCCCAGTTATGCAACTATAGTGATCCCTCGGGTCAGCACACACAGACACATGCAAAACTGTTTTTGTTTGTTTGTTTGTTTCAGAAGAGCTTTGAGTTGAGGGTTCAACTAGCTGAATATCTACCGTCTGTCCTTTCCTTCCTTTCTCCCTTTCTTCACCTTCCTTTCCCCCCTCCCTCCCTTTGTCCTGCCTTTCTGCCTTCCATCCTTCCCTCCTCCCTCTCTTGTTTCCTCTCTCCCTCTTTCCCTCTCTCCCTCTCTCCCTTTCTTTCTTACTTTCTTTGCATGGTCAATTGATCTTATACCCTACTATCTAGTAACATACCATGCCACAACCAAGGTAAATGTGAATAATTGTGATGGCACCATGTCATACAGATGACAAGTGTCACGTTTCCACTCAGAAAGGAAGTCTTCAATGAGCTCATTAAATATGTAAGTAACCCAATCCAGGAATCTGCTTCATGGGGCATTTAGGTGCCTTATGCAAACCTCCACATAGCGTTGATCTCTTGAAAAACATTTTCCCAGTTTTGCATTAAGGATTATGTAACCCACAGACAATGAGTGAAAACTGTGTTCTATTATTCCATTACTAGAAAAGTTTGTAAAATGTTGGTATATTTTCTCATTAAATGATTCTTAGACTTCAGCATCGCAGTGATATTTTTCTGTGGATTATTTTTGTGGGATGGGGTTCAATATCAAATTCAAGTTCTACAACTTTTTATCAAATATTTTAAATTTTATTTATATACTTTTTAAGTTTCATAATGATGTGCTTTTGGGTAAATGCATGAATTTTATCCAATTTGTCATATTTATTAATGTAAACTTGTGCTGCACATCTTCAGAAATCTGTATGCCTGTCCAATCTGTTTTGACATTCCCTTTTTCATTCCTTATTTTAGGAATTTGTGTTTTCTCGACTTACCTTTCTTTTTAGGTAGGTATTATCAATATAATATTTTCAAACAACTGATTTTTGATTTGATTTGCCCCAGTGTATGTTTGCTTCCTATTTCTGTTCATATCATTGCTACTTTATTTCTAAGACCTGATTTCTGTTTTTCTTTTCCTTATTAAGGTGAAGTTTTAAATCACTGACTCCCCAACTCTCTTCTTCCTAATATATGCCTTTAAGTTTATATATGTTTCTCATCTTTAGCTGCATGTAACAAATTTTTA
This sequence comes from Mandrillus leucophaeus, assembly GCF_000951045.1. NCBI lineage: Eukaryota > Metazoa > Chordata > Mammalia > Primates > Cercopithecidae > Mandrillus > Mandrillus leucophaeus. Next base: position 300,075 of record NW_012101388.1, on the reverse strand, counting down.
TATGTTGTATTTCCATCAATATTTCATTCAAGTGTTTTGTAATTTTGGTTTAACTCTTTTCTGACTCATAAATTACTTAGTGTTTTACTTAATGTCCATGTGGTTGGAGCCTCTCTAGGTCTGTTGTTTTTAAGATTTTCCCCTTACTTCTAGTGTAATCAGGAACATACTGTAAGCAGTTTTCTATAGGCTATTACAATATCAATTTTGAACAATTTCACATGGCTTTGGAAAGTTTATGTCTGTTTGCTAAGTGCAAAGGCTTTTAAACTCGCTCACATCAACCTCTGTGATTCCAAAGTTCTATATTCTTATTAAAATTGTACGTATTGTCGTAAGTAGATTAAATTATCCTATGTTATTAAGGACTTTTCTTACTCTCAGTTCAAACAATTGTTATTTTTAGTTTACGATTTCAAGAATGATATCAAAAATCTATAGACGTAGGATTGGGATGACTTTCTGTAACATTGGTACATTTCTCATTATACCATACCCCTCCTTGTTCTTAATAATACTTATAAAATAGATTGATCTTTAAAATTTTGATATTGTGTCAATATATGTTCCTTTGACTGTTGTATGCATTTTTACCATTTGATTTTCATTTTACTTTTAGCCTTTTTTGGACTTAATCGTTTTATTGAGTATATTTTCCATGCATGAAATTAATATATTTGAGTATATAGTTTAATGAGTGCTAAAATGTATGTAACTATCATCTAAATCAAGACACTGAACATTTTTTTCACTATTAAAAATTCTGCTTTCTAGCTCAAACCCTTTTCCAGAGGTAACCATTATTCCAGTTTCTATCACTATAGATATTTTTCTTACAGATAATGGTCATGTAAATAAATGCAAGAAAACAGTATGGACTTGCATATTTGTGGCTTATTCCTCTCAATATGTTTCTGATATTCTATTTTGTGCACATCAGTTATTCCTTCATGTTTGAATGAATAGAATGCAGTTAAATAATAGAGATTTGGGTTATTTTCAGTTTTGAGCCATTGCAAATAAAGTTACTATTACCACACTTGTTAAGATTTGTATATACATGTTTTCATTTCTCCTGATTAAATACCTAAAAGTTTACTTAAATATCATTGAGAAAGCATATATTGAACTTAAAAAAAAAAAAAAAAACTGTCAAAGGGGTTTCCATTGCACTATTTATATGTTTACTGGACCTATTCTATCCCTCTTATACTAATTTGGTATTGTCAGCCTGCTTAATATGATACGTTAAAGTAGTCTGTAGGGTCTTTTCATGGTGGTTTTAATATATACCACTCTGATGAGTAATGATGCTGTCTATTGTCCATTCACACATTTTATTTTGGGAAGTGTATTATCAAGTAATTTGCCCATTTTTAATTGGGTTGTTTGTCTTTGTATTATTGATTTATTGAAGTGCCCTACTTGGAATATGGATATATATTTTTTGTAAATAGTTTCAGCCTTTAAAATTTGTATTTCTATTTTATTAATAGAGTCTTTCGGTGAACAGAATGTTTGTAAGGAAGCCTAATTTCATTAACCACTTTTTCACTTTTACATTTATGACTGATGCTATATATTTTCTTTTTTTTTTTTCTTTTTGGTCCTTCCTAAAAATTAGTTGCATATCCCAAGTCCATAGAGATGTTTTATAGACTTCAATCTGTAAGCTTTATTGTTTTAGCTTTGAACTATATGCTGTTTCTCAGTTATCTTCTGATGGTCTTTGCTATCCAGTTTTTGCAGTGCATGTGTTGAAAAACATCATTTGCAACAGAATCATAACTCTCTGTCAAAAGTGTTTTTTTTATATATATATATATGAGATAATTTTTATTGTGTTGCATTGGTCTGTCTATTCTTGCATCAAGAACATACTGTCTTAATTCTGCAGTGTTAAAGCAAGTCTTGAAATTGTGGGGTATACATTTATTATATTAGGTTACAACAGTGAGTTCATATATCATTCTAGGTCCTCTGCATCCTCTTACATATTTTTATTATCTGCAGAATTTGAAATGTTTCTTTTTTTTCCTTTTTCATTTCTATATTGGCAATGCATGTATTCACTCTTCATTTTCTTGATTAGTTCTTCTAGGGTTCTATGACTTGTATTAATTTCATCAATCAGCACATTTTGGTTTTTAATTTTTCATTAGTTTATATCTTTAATTTACTTCTCATATTATTCAATAAATCTTTAATTTTATGTTATAGAGGATACATTTTTGTGGAAGAATATGTCTTCATTAATTATGAAATGTGTTTGAGTCTATTAGTAGTCATTAATTACATAATTTGCCTAAGAAACAGGTTACAATCTTTATATGGTTATACTTTCAATAGGAAATATACATATTTTTAATTCTAGATCTGAAATCCACAATTATTTCATTTCAAACTCCACTATTTGTGATTTTCAGTTCTGCTTTATTTTTGTAATGGTTGGCTCACATCTTCAAGTACATTTCAAAGAGATTTTGTGGGTATTGGATTCTTGCATTATGTAGGTAATTGAGAATATTTTCTGCTATCTTGACATGTGAATGATAATTGGTGTATTATCTCATTGTTGTAATCTAATATATTAACTTCCTAAAGTCAATGTAAATTATTTTATTTAAGTTTTTCATAACTGCTTAACTATTTCTTATTCCTCAGTTGCTATGTGTTTATAATTGTTACTACTTGGATACTTCAATCTTGATTATTTCTATTTGTTTTTCCTTGAACACATAAGCCTTTTGTGTACCTATTCAGAGGTCTACTTACAATGCATGTTCAATATTTTTAGTAGACTTTATGTTTAGAGAAGTTTTACATACACAAGAAAATGGAGCAGAAAATAGAGAGATTTTCCATGTAAACTTTGCCTCCACACATGCCTACCCTCTTCCATTACTAACATCCCCAACCAGAGAAGTACATTTGTTATAACTGGTGAACTTACCTTGACACATCATTATTACCCAGAGTGCATAGTTCACTTTAGGGTTCCCTTCTGGTGTCCAATCTAAAGGTTTGGATAAATGTATGATAACATGTCTGCCATTTTACTTTATTACGGAATAGTTTCTCCGTCCTAAAATACCTCTGTGCACCAAACAATGTTTTTTTCCTGATGTTTTAATTTATTTATTGTTTCTATTTTATTTGTTCTGCTCACTTCTCTAAAATATCAATTATTCTCAGGTTCTTTTTCCTTACCCCCCTCTTCTTCGCTCTCAATGATACTTGTGGCAGACATTTATCAAAGCAGTGCAGTGGTAAATATGGGCACAGTGTCAACATTGTCCACCATGAGTATCATTGAGAGGGGAGAAGCTTTATCATTGACTGCATTATTCTACTGCAAGGTCTCAACTCCTTTTCATTGGGTGTGGCAACTTTAAAATATAGCCAGTACTATACATTTTTTTTTTTTCCTGTAATGTAAAGCTCATGCTGGCCCTTTGTAGGCCATTTTTTTTGATGCTGCACCGTCAAATGACTTTCTCTATCCTTTCCTGTATCTGGTCTCCTCTGAGAATGCTTCCTTAATAAATCATTTGCACACAGAACCTCATCTTAATATATGTTTCTGGGAAACCCCAATTAAGCTAATGCTTTTATATATATATATATATATATTTAAATATTCATCCTTTTCTGTGTCCTTCTCCTTAGTATTCTTTGCCATTTTCTTTAGTCCGCCCTTCATACCAAGCATCTAATTTCATCTTTTAAAATGATATTTCTTACTATTTCAAATGAGTTTTCTGTTTTATAATGTCTAACATCAATCTATTTCTTTACAACTTCTATCTTCATTTTAATGTTTTAGTATTTATCATTTCTTCTTTGACTGATTTATCAGCTCTTCTTTGTGGAACTCTTATTTAAAAGTTTCTGCACTTAATATAATTATTGAGACTGTGTTTTCTCTAAAACATGTCACTTTTCAGGAATAGTTTTATATCTTTCCCATTTTTATATCATGTTAATTCTTTATACTTTTTTTCCTTCTTGTTTTAGAGATATGGGTTGTATTTCCCCACATTGGATAATCTGTTTACTATTTAATTTTGATTTGGAATGTTTATATCTAGGGCTGTAACTTATACCCCAAAAAAGTATGGACAGAGATTCTTGTTTTAGTCACATCCTTTTCATCTCATTAGTTGTATGCTTTTGCTGAAATTTTTACTTTAAAGAATAATTCACAATAATGTACTAAACTCGCAGCTATGAAAAACTTGGAGGGAATGGACCTGAGCTAACCCTGAAGTCATGTCCTTTGCATTATCATTTTTCATAGCTTATATGGTTTAATCCCCTTCAAACAAAAGAAACCACATGGCTCAGTAGTGGGTCCACTTCGTTTCTAGGATCAATTATATTGAAAATATGATATGAAGTTATATGTCAGATCTTGCTATCATTTCTTCACATCTGTACCAGTCTTTGTAATAAATTTCATCTCATTCATTGGTGGGTATTCGCATACTAGAATTTTGAGGTCCAGAACACAAAATACCCAACGCTAGACACAGGTGAGTGACAGCAGTTTGTTAGTCATATAGACTCACAGCCTGGGGGAGGGCACCATACACCAGACAGGGCCGCAAGGGGCTGCATCCAGACACAGAGTGAATGAACAATCAGGGGCAGTGGAGAGGTGGATTTTGTTATACCAAGAGGGTTATGTGAGCCCTCGTTCTTACAAGATGAGATTGGCTTGTACGAATAATTTCCTGAACTGGCAGGCAACTGATACTTGGTTCTCAAGTATAAACAGGAGGTATCCTCAAGGATAATCAGGAAGTAATCAGGAAGGATAATCAAGTCCCTTTAATAAGGAGGATTGTTTGGCTCAAGGATTTTGTGCACAACGGTAGAGTGGGTAGGGTAATTTGTGGTTGGGTCATTCAAGGTCCTCCTAATTTTACCAGATTTCTAGGCAGCACACAATACCTGGCCTTAATTTTAGGCCTCATACATCTCTGAAATGCTCTTTCCTATAACCTGTTCAACAAATTGCAAATGTATCCCCTGTGAGTAGGTCATTGGCAGCCACAGGACAGTCTGGCTTCATCACCATCTCTTCAGCCTCACTGAGGACCCAATACACCCTCCTCCCAGCTTTCTAAAGGCCATTTTCGGAGTAGATCTCATGTGCTCCTCAAATAGAAAAGGGAGTTTGGAGTTGCAATACGTGAAGAATTGAAGTGTGGTAGTTGCATATTTATTGGAAGGTGAATGCTTCCCTACATCGTCTTCTTCGTACCTAAAATGCAGTTCTATTGATTAGTCTTATTTTTAAATGCTAAGTTTGTGTTTTGTCTTGTTTTCATAGCATTGCCAACTGCTTTGTCTATGCTCATAGAAGCCAGGGCCCACACTCTCTTTTCTCAGTCTTTGGTGATCTCATCATGGCCTTAAATACCATTTGTATTTACTCTATAGACCTCTAAATATTCCAATGCAAAAACAAATGACCTTGAATCATTTCACCACTCATGAAATACAGACTCATTCATACAACTCATAGTCTCACAACTTCACATGATGTCTCAAAAATATTTAGCACTCAACGTGCCCCTAAACAAGTAAATTTCACCACAAAGTGCTCCATCTTCAGTATTCTATACTGGACAATGGTGATTATATTCTTCTACTCCATCCGTGGGGGTGGGAGGAGTGGAAATTATTGTTTGTTTGTTTGTTTTTAACATTTTACTATCAAGCCATCGGCACATCCTGAAATCCTATTGACTCTACCTTTAAAATGTCTAAAATCTAATCTTTTCTTGCTGCCTCCTCCATTTCTACATTAAACAAGATATTGTAATTATATGCTGCTATTACGATCACATTGTAAGTGATCATTCTGTGTGTATAGTCTATTATGTGCATAGTAGTTGGAGAAATCATTTTAAACTGCACATCCAGTCAAATCATTCTGCAGTTCAAAACTCTCATGTTACTCAAAATACAGTAAAGTTGCTACTGTGGTCTGCAAGGATCTAAAATATCCAGCCTGTGATAGTGTGCTCACCAGTGCCCCCATCTAAAGCCACTGCAGCCACAATTGACTGCTTCCTTTACCAGTATTCCCCAAATGATCCCATTTTAGCAGCTTTGAACTTGATTTTCTTTCTGCCTAAGACTCCCATCCTTATATACCTTTCTGTCTTATTCCCACACTTTATCCTCATCTCTGATTGATGTTATCTCATTTTCAATCCACTCATCAAAAGCATCACCCATCACCTAGCACTTCCTATCTAATTTCTCTCTTATTTTCTTCATTGTATTTATTACCACCTGACACACTGTACATTTCTTTGTTTTTAATATAAGTAGCATTCATGTGAAATGTAAGCTCTAAGGGAATCAAGAGATTCAACAGTTTTGTTCACTTTTGGTGTTCACCAATAATGGCACCTAATAGTGGCTAGATCCATTTGTTGAATAAATGATTGAAAGGATAAATGTGTAATTACAACTAATTAACCAAATAACATTTCAGCTGATGCTTCTAAAGTATTTTCAGATGTATTTAATTTCTTTTAAGTACATTGAGAATACGCCATATGTCATCTTCACACCTTAGCTTAAGGCAAATGCTTTTTAAATATATAACACAAAAATGAAATTCAGCTAAGAAAAATTCTGAGTCACCATAGCTTCTAGGTTAACAGAGGTCAAAATGTTGATATTTTCCCAATTTCAGACAGTGTCCTCTCATTCTTGTATGCTTTCTTTGAATTTTTTACTTTAAAGAAGAAAAAATTCCCAATAATGTACTAAACTCACAGCTATGAAAAACTTGGAGGGAATAGACCTGAGCTAACCCTGAAGTCATGTCCTTTGCATTATCATTTTTCATAGCTCATATGGTTTAGTCCCCTTCAAACAAAAGAAACCACATGGCGCAGTAGTGGACCCACTTTGTTTCTACAATCAATTACATTAAAAATATGATATGAAGTTATACGTCAGATCTTGCTGTCATTTCTTTTTCACCATTAAAATCATTTGTGTTTCACATCTGTGCCAATCTTTGCAATAAATTTTTAACATTTTCTTATATTTTCCCTTTGATATTACATGAAAGTCCCCATTAGCACTTCTTAAATTATTGATAATTCTGAGGTTAACAGGTTTATACTTTCTTTCTTTTTTTGCATTAAAAATGGATTTAAAGCATGTTGCAACATTAACTTAGAATAATTATAGTTTACCCTCTGTACTTTGCTCATTTTAATGTACAAAACAGAAAATAACATGAAAGGAGATATGCATTTCTTTAGTTTTCAAAATAAAAAGGTGTTAGACTTTGATTCAGGACTTTTCTGATAGCACTGAGGACTTATTACATGGGAATGTTCTAGTTCTTATCTATCCAGCTGGTGATGTGGAACATTTTAAAAACATGTATCATGTTTAAGTAGTATTTCTATTTTAAGTCATTTATCTTTCTGGATTGATAAATAGCAATATTTATATTGTTTGTAGAAATGACCTCAGAACTTCTCATTTCCTCATATGAAGTGTGTTTTATATACATATTTCATTTCTTGGAACTAACTTAAACAAAGTGAAAAAAAATTAAGAACAAAGTGTTATTTCCAACTACTTTTGTCCACAGTACTCCTTAATTTGTTTAATAAATATACATCACATTAGGTACAGGGAACTTTGTTATGTACTAAGAACACTCACACGATATTGTCTCTATTTTAATCTAATTACAGGTGATGGCTATTTGTAAGTTTCACATACATGATCTCATTAAATCATAACAAAAATACCTACTATTATTACCTTAATTGTATATTTAAAGAAACTGAGCCAAAGAGAAGTTATGTAATGCATTAAAATCAAACAGTTGGTAAGTGGAGAAGATGGAAATAGATGTTTGGCCAATTTTCAAGTCTCTTAAGCACTACATGGTTCCTTCTCTTTATGGGCATTATAGGACTGTTATTCATATTTTCTTGTGGTGGCACATGACCTATGTTTGTATTCTGACAGGGCGGTTAATTCTTCTGAATTAATTAGAAAATATGTGAACTGAAACTGATAGATGGATGAGTGATAAAAAAAAAAAAATACTAGAGAGAACTAGTTAATGTCATTCCCGAGGGAGGGATCACCATGCAGTAGTAAATGGAGGCTGTTAGGTTCAGAGAAACATCACATTCAGAATGCATGGCATGCAAAGTGGAAGACAGCAAGTAAGGCTGTGAAGATATGAAAGTCAGTGCATCAAAAAATAAAAATTTACATGGGAAAAAAGATATAAGAAAAAGGCATATAAGTCAGGGTCATGTGTGTCATACTAAGCAGTTCCATCTTTATTGCATAAGAACGGGAAGTCATGAAAGTTCATTGAGCTGTCTGTGATAGGGGGATGACTTTACGCAGGGGGATGACCTCAAAATTATTGTATGATTTAGGCCAGACTCCATTAAAGCCTCAACCAAGACTCCTGCTGTGGGGACATAGAGGGATGATGTGATTGGAGGACCAATAAAGTGACAAAGGGCCAAGATAAGGGAGTTGAATGGTTGGGGGAAGGGAGATGCTTAAAAAGGTAGAGAATCAAAAAAAAGAAAAAAAGAAAAACTGTTGCCAGATCTATTTTTATATACTTGCACAATGACAGAAATTTACATCTACTTACACTGATCAAGCAAAAAGATTGAACGAGCAAAAGGGTTGAACAAATGACCCATATCCAGGATAAGAAAGGGGGAATCACTTCACATCACGAAGTAATAAAAAGTAATAAGCCATGTTATAAAAAATTCATTATCAATAAATTTAACAACATAAAGGAATAAATTCATTGAAAGACACACATTACTAAAGCTGCATCAAGAGGAAATAGAAAAATCTGAGGAACCCTATATCAAATAAACTGAGCTCTTAATTTAAAAAAAAAAAAAAAGCAAAAAAAACCATTTTTACAGAAAAGCATTGAGTTCCAGCTGGGAGCATTGGTGGATTCTATCAATGTATTTTAGAAAATAAAGGGTAAGGGAACACTTCAAATCATTCTGTGAGTCGGGCATTTTCCTGAGAAGCAAATGAGGGAAAAATACTATAAGAAAGAAAGCTCTAGACCAATATATAGACATAGATATGAACATTATTAAGAATGTTTTAACAAATAATATATACCTAAGCCAAATCTGATTTAGTGTTCAAGTACCACCAACTTAAATTAACTGTATTAGTAGAAGTGAAAAACTACACTGTTGTTCAAACTGTTGATTTTTTTTGAGAAAGTATCATTTGAAAAACAGCACCCGTTTATGAAATGAGAAAACAAGGATTAGGAATAACTTCCTTGACAGGATCTACAAAATCCTATAGCTGAAATTACACACTACCAACTAATTTGTTTAAAGTCTTCATCTCTAAGTTTAGGCACCCATGTTAATTGATCACATTCACAATAAGTTTTACAGAATAAAATAAACTTTTGGAGATTTCTCAGTATCTTCAGTTTTGATATTTTGTTTTTATTATCAGGTTAATCACTGACTAAATTATTTTAAATTAATTGTGAGTTATACCTCAATAGAGGATTCTATCCTCCTTACTGAGCAAAAACTTCACAGTCTGTTTCATCTGCAACTTTCATTAGTTATCCTCTTCTTCTCAGACACCTTCCTTCCAACCTGCTTTCTCGGAACTAATTTAATCCATACAGAGGATCGACATGCTTCAACAAACCCACAGTGGGCTCACTCCTGTAGATAAAGCTTACCTCCTCATACCTTCTGCATCGAATTTATAGTCTACTTCTCATATGAACACCAGGTATTCAATTGCCAAGTGCACACATATACATCTTGACAATTTGGACCATTTTGAGACTTTAAACTTTGAAAGTCCTACTCTTCAAGTGGACAACATATCTCCAAGAACAATACTTAGATACTTCCACAGTGATACAAATTTAGGCTGCTCACAAGAGCTCTCAGGATGACAACTGATTCTCTCTTTATGTATATTTTATAGAAAAATTTTCCAAGAAAATATAGTATGATAAAATTATCAGTTACCCAAACCACAACCTGGAGTCCTAGAAAACTAATTTTAAGTCATTGGCCAGGATTGCCATAGAGCATGGGATTTGCCCATGCTTTCCTTTGACCAGAATAAGAGATATGTGTATTATAGTTCATACTTCTTGCTGAACATTTGTAAATAGCACCATGTAGGCAGAGGTGTCTATGAATAGACTAACAGAAAATTATACTGAGATCTTTATAAACCAACCAGGTAAATTTGGAACATGTTTTTTGAAGTCTGGATGTAATGGTATAGGTCTTTGACTCATTTTATTTTTTACAAGAACTAATAATTATTTTCCTCCTTATAATTCCCTGCATTGCACTGGGCCATACATCCTAAATTTACAATAGGCAGAGATCATTGCATTAGACAGTTCCACAAACAGAACTCCAAAAACATTTATACTTTTACCCTGAAGACTTATGCAGTCTCCTACCTCAAAACTGCTTAGGACCACAAATGAATAATCCAGGAAAACGCCTGTTGCTCCTAACTGCTCATGGCTCCTAGGCTCAACCCTTGGGATTGGCCCTCTGAATTTTCTCGATCCCACAGTAAAACATGAAAGAAGAAATCAGTGACACAGAAAGGAGCTTACATTTTCCCATCCACGACTTTTCTTCTGGTGCTGCTCGACTTTCCACATACTTGAAACAGCGGCCAGAAAATGAAAAACTTCAGTGAAGTTTGAATAGTTCATGGAATGAGAAATACCTGGATGACTCAATCAGAGAGGACGAAAATAAAACATGAGAAGGATTTCAATTAATTTTTTTCTTCCTCCAGAAATCTCAATTCATAAATACGTGCGCTGACCCATATCAGAGGCCTTCTCTTACAATCAGCAGTGAGGCAGAGAGACGAGAGTCTTTTTTAATGGTTAGGGTATATATATGGCATTGGAGTTGCAGAGAAAGTGTGAATTAATTGATACGAATGTTAAACTTTCCTAACAAAGTTAGTAAAATATATTTCTTAAACCAAACCTTTGCCTAATGAGCTTGCACTGAGCTACCAGAACTAATCTAAAATTTCAATTGACCGTTATCACACGTGTAGGCGTCATTCTTCTTCCCAGTGCTCCTGGAATGTCAGTGCTCTTATTTGCAATGTTATGAAGATTGATGCAATAATATGGATGTAATACCCTGAGTTTCCAGGGAGAAGTTTAAGCAGAAAGTGGTATTATTAGTTGTTATATTACTACTCATTTTGGCCTCACTTTCACATGAGATGGATGGCAGTAAGCTAAAAGACAGAAAGTAAAATTAAGTATGAACTGCTTCATTAACACTTCTCAGGTTATTTTGTCACACTCCTAAATCTTTTCTAGTTCAGTGTTCTTTGAAGTGCAAAGTGCCCCTCACTTGTAGACCCCCCTTTTTTTCATTCAGAGAAAGCAGAAAAATATAGTTATGAAGAGCTCAACCTCTTCCCCCGCGTTTATTCATGATATTTGATTCTGGATCACAGTTTCCCTCTTTATGTCCTGTTTTCTGGAGCGTAATTATTTTTGCCATGAATCCCCAGCACCCTCACGGAGTCTAAGGTTGCAGTCATTTCTTATCTCAAAGGACCTCTTAACTGACAATGTGAGATACCACACAGCACAGGCACATGCACGCAAACACTTCCTGCTTCGAATGCTTTAATTGCAGAGAACACGTTTCTCCTTAGGCCCGTTCCTTCTGATACAGCTTCATTTTTTCTCCTGACACTCTTTTGCTTTGTCACACAAACTAC
>NW_012101388.1:263954-287379 GCF_000951045.1 Mandrillus leucophaeus | reverse complement strand
TGTGTAAAATCTTCATTTAAGAAAAATACACTTTTCGGTTGATTTTATAGTTACAATATCCATAATACTAAAATATGACAATGATTTAAAAAAATATAAATCAGTCTCACCTGAGAGTGTAAACATTGACATACAAAATAAAACATGAAAAGACACTAGAAATAAATTTTAAAATATAATAAGGAAAATTCAATATAATACTATGCAAACAGGATTTCTTTCAGAAAGACTCTATTAAACCTTGTAATTAAGTTAAAATATGTGATTATTCACTTGCCTCATAAAAGGGGCATTTGATTTGCCCACTCCACAGAAGAAAGATGTCCATTTAAATAGAGAATTCATTTTCACAATTCTCACAACCCAAGATAAACAATAGCATTTTATATTTCTGGATATAAAAAAAATAAAGGAAATAGATCATCCACTTTGAGATTCTGCTTAAAGTATCCCTAGTGCCTCTTCTCCTGATCTATCATGTCCACTGACAAATCGGGGGACATCACTGCTTGTTACACCCTCTCTTTTCCACTCTTAGTCACAGTTCCAGCATTGCTAAATAATATTCCTAATGGATCACGCTCTCTGTGATTCTGTCCGGTTGTGAACTGATTCTTTGTATAGAAAAAAAACTGTGGTGGTACCTTTGATTCAAGAAATTGACTTATATAAAATTGAGAGTGGATCATATCTGATTAGCATCTGTAGACCACATATTCACTTACCTGGAAGCAGGTAGCAGGGTCCAACAAGACCATATAGTGGGAGAAATCTTCTAATGTTTGGAAGTGATATCATATGTGTATTCTGAAGTCAGACCGTCAAGTTTCTAGGCTTTCTGATGTTTCATAAGTTATGTCATTATCCTGTGACTCAGTTACCTCATTTGCGAAATAAGAGCAGTAACAATATTTTATCATAGAATTTATGAGTATTAAATAGGTAAATACATGAAAAATCTGTAAGACACAGATCACCAGGCATGCAGTCAGAAGTATGTGCACAGGCACCAAAATATTAGTTGTTATTACCTAATTCAAACCAAAATGTCTCCAGAATAATGACAGAACTAGATTTCTTTGGACAGTAGTGAAGAGCTAGATTTCCTGCTGCACATAAGCCTGACTTGGGACATTACTGTGTCCTTTTAATTTGTTATATTCCTTTTTATTTTTTGAATCAGACTCTGGTGATTGCTTTAATTGTAGAAATTCTTAAAAGGTATAATGGACTTAGGTGTTCTGATGGTGTATTTGGGAGAAAATCAAAATTCATTCATCAACCACATTAGCCTGATTGAACTCTCCAGCTATGATCAGCTGTGTAAAAATGCTGGCAAACATCCTACCATCTCCACAACATGATGATGAAAATGCATTCACATTAAAATATCCCGGAGAGGTTAGGAAAGCTCTCTTGAGAAAAATCAATAGCAACTTTTGATGATTCTGTCTTTTACTTTAGCAGAAAGAGCACGTGTAATTTCAGCAAAGCAATAAAATCACATTTTAATCACTGAAGATTTGAAAAAAGATTTTAATAAACTTTATAACTTTCTGTAAATTCTTCACTTTATAGATTTATTTAACATGGTAAAGAACATATTTATATATAATAATTAAACCTAAGGGCATTCGTGATAAAATTCCAAGTAAAGAAAATGAGAAGCAAAAAGTAGTTCTTAACTAGTGTATTAAAATATTTGTATCAGATTATGTAAGAGACAAACAATAGAACAAGATAGGCAGTTCAGGAAAAAAAATTCACCTCTATATGTGAAATAATAAAAATTTGATAGTATATATAAGTGGATAAGTTATTCAATTCATTATATTAAAGTAATTGATTCATTAGAAAAAATATAAATATTAGATTTTACTTAGTGTAAATGCTTATGAGATAAACAATGTTTAATTATGAAAGTGGGAAAGTCATAATAAAATTAAGGAGATCATTGCAAGCTCTTGAAATATGAAAAGACTTCTTAAATAAATGGGAGAATTTGAGTACGATATTTGGTAATTATTCCAAATAAAAAAAAATAAAAAAATAAAATTTTCTTATATGAAAAACGTTAAAGCTAAAATTCATATTTAAAGGCCATATTGAGATTAAATATCTGCAGCAAACATAACAGAAAATAAGAATACCCTTATGATATTAGTAGCTCATGAAAAGCCTAGTAAAAATCTAATCAAATATTGTAAGATAAATGAATAAACAATGTTATTTTTCCTCCAAAGCAAATATAAAAATGACTGAACTAAAACAAAAGAATGAACTCTTTCAAATTGCTTTTGAATATACTTTCATTTTTGTTTGTTACACAAAATGTATGGTTTTACAACCTGTCTGAGACCTACTTCAGCAATTTTTATATTGTTTGACGTAATTATACAACTCAAGATAAACAATAGTGTAGTTATTAAGGAAACTATCTTTGCAGAAAGTCTCACACGAAATAGTTGTGTGACATTGTATAAGTTATTTATCCAGTTTTGCCAACTGCAAAGTATTCATAATACTTTTATCGACATTAGTGGGTGGTTTAGGATGTGACCGCATTATACTACAAAAAAATCATATAGTATTTACTTTTTAAGGTACATTTTCAAACACTACATGATGTATTTTAAAAGACATTTACAGTGTAGATATTTTGTATCATTTGTGTTCCTACTTTTATATGATAAATGTCTGCAAATGAACTTGTTATAATGCACAGACACCACACACAAAAACATGCACTTACATTCCCACAGTCACAGAAAATTCTATACTGTATGTTTAGAGGTCATTTTTGTTTTCTCTTTATGTTTATTATGTTCCCAAAATTTCCAAATATTTTCTTTTTGAAAAATATTCCACAGTAGCGTGTGTTACTTATTGAGTCAGGAAATAAAATCAATCAATAAACTTTCCAAAGATGTCTCTGTTTTCATCTTTGTTTGCTGTGTGGTAATTGAAGAGTACGCCAAAACTAAAATTGCCTACTTTTTTTTTTTTTTTTATCATACGCAGTCCATATTCACTTCTGCCATCTGGAAATGTGGTTTACCTACACCACCGAGAGCAGCAGATCATAATACAATGAACTACCGTATGTGACAGAATTCAATATTATTCCAAAATGTTGTATAGTAAAATTTTTGATTATATGCAGTATTGTACCACCTGCATTGTCACAAAGAGGTATTTCCTTTGTTTTTTTCAACAATGAGATCATTCATGTTTTATTTTCCTCAAGGATATTAACTCTGTAATTCATGTATCCTCTGGTTATTTGAATGGATATGCATTAAAATTAGTCTAAGATAATTATTCCTCCCACCTCCTACCCAAAGGAACTATATCACTACATGCAATAGTGATCATATTCCTTAAAGCAATGCAGTTCACTTCAGATTTGACTTTCTGTTTTGGAACTGCACTTCTACCAGAGAAAAGAGAAAATATCTTTATGAATATTTGTGTATTATGAAATATCATATTTGGAATATTTATGAGGAAAAATACCCACACAGTTTTTTTGTCAAAATTTTCAAGCGATGTTGAGATTTGTTTGTAATTCAGCAAAATTTAAAGTATCCTTTCTCTTTTGATGTAACTATTAAGATATATATCTTGATTATAGAGTGAAATAGTAAGATGAAAATCTCCCTTTTCCAGTAGTGTAGGTAGAATGGTTTCTGCCCTCAACAACAGAATTATTTTTCCTCACTTTCCATCTTCTTTTCGTTTTTGATGTGAGATCTTCTCATCATTTTTATCACTGCCGCATGGTAGGCTGTGAGTAAGCATGGCCACAGGATCCCCTAAGTGGACAAAAATGAAAATTTCATAGGGGTGTAAATAAAGGGAGATTACTCCAACCCTGACAACAAAATCTCAGACAGAAAACTTAACTCTCAGAAGATAAGGATTAGGTTAGGTGTTGGAACTTCTGGAAAAGCACCGTTTTCTGTGTTAGTGTAAATGCTAATTGGTGTTAATGTGCTGGCAAAAATAAAAGGCTCTGAGCACATGAAACATTTCTGACCAGCATTTTCCATCAAGTCTTCTGATTTTTGGCTGCCTTGCTATTAGAAAAGACAAAATCAGTGGAGCACATATTTTACACACCCACATCTTCACAGTGCATAAATTTTGCATTGACGGTTATCTGTTTCAGAAATAAACAAATGTAAAAGCAATCTTGAACCCAAGCCAAGCCTGTTTCAAGCCTACTACTGAGTTGTCTTCCCAGGAAAACCTATTGGCAGTAACTATGGCCACTGCAGTTCATAAACAAGCTGCCCATTACTCTTCATGTATTTCGTTTGTTTGTTTCAGTCTCACTGTTTTTCTTGATTAGCTTATACTTAGATTTTATAACGTAGTGGTTGCAGAGATATTTCATAGAGGCATCAAATCTTTTGAATATGTTTCAATTCTTCAAATGGGACAGAAAAATGTCATAAATTAGTCATGAATTTAGCTCACTTGGTCTTCTCAGCTTTACGTCCTTTCTGGAATAGGTTTAGCCCGAATCTTCATGACTTTTTTGGACACTATTTTCCCTGTACTTGCTAAACTCATGACTTATCTCAGTCCCAATGAGCAACCAGGTGAAACCGACCCAATTGTCCCATAGAATTGATGTTTTCAGTTTATTTGAATAAACACAGAAATTGACTCTCCCAGTCTTAAACTTTGAGAAAATTACATTTGCGTTACCTGAGTTCCTTTATCAGGAAACCAACCATCAAGCCTCTCAGATAGTATCAAGGAACTTAAACTCACCCAATCATATCATAGTATCTGTACAATGATCTACAAGATCCCTCAATTGTCATGATGGCCTAACTGACCATCTGCTTCCTATTGACCCACTTCTCTTCCTTCCCACTGCCTAACTCCTGTTTTCTTCCATGTAGTTATATTTTATCCCTACTCTACAAACCCCTAATTTTAGTCAAGGAGATGGATTTGAGACTGATCTCCCATCTCCTTGGCTGTAGCACCCGATTAAAGCCTTCCTCCCTGGCAATACTTTTCTCAATGATTGGCTTTCTGTGCAGTGAGCAGCAGGGCCTAGACCAAACCCCTTGGGTTTTGGTAACACAGGCTCCTTATGTAAGAAAGAGAGTCTAATTTTAAACATCATAGGCATAATCTAATTCCAGATAAAGAATGTGCTATCAATTGTGTTAACATTTTTCTCTGTGTGTATGTGTGTGTATGTGTGAGACAGAGATGTGCCTTTCTATTTATTTTATCTGTTACTTGTTGGTGACATTTTGAGTGAAATGAAAAAAATCACAACTTGTTTTTTTCAGTTTTCTTCTCTGTGCCAAATGATAGCTTCTCAGCTAAACAAATAATAGACATTTATAATTTCAAATTGTACTCTCAAAGTCATATTCCTTCTGTAATTTTCATGAGAAATTTGATGCATTATCTTGTAAAACTGAAACACATAATGAAATTACTTGACTAGTTTCTAATATATTTGGGATTATAGCTAGAATAAATAAGAGTTGTTTTAGGGTAATTATATAGGTCATGCATAAAGTCCAGATATATGTTAAGGTGTTAAGAATATTCAATTTGAGAAAGAATATACCATTTTACAAGTGGTTCTGGAATAACTGGATAGTCATATGAAAAACAATGAACCTTCATGAGTATATTGTGACATAAACTAAATCTTATTTAAAACAAGAGGATTATAGGCCTGAATATACAACCCAAGTCTCCATATGAAAAAAAAGATATCTAATAGAAAAATATAAAAGAAATATATTGCAAACCAAGATTAGGCAACAGTTAGCTCAATACAGCATAAAATTATGATTCATAAACAGTTTATAAATTGAACTTTATAAAAAATGAAAACTTATGTTTTCTGAGAGAGAATGTTAATAAAATTAAAATACTAGTCACAACTTGGAAGAAAGTATGTACAAAATACAAAGTTGATGAGAATTTTTATAATTCAATAATAAGACACACCCAATAAAATTGGGCAACAAATTGAAGACATGTGACTAGAGAAGAGCTATAGAAAGAAAATAATTGTGAGAAAATAATGTTTAAAATAATTTGTCATTAGAAAAAAATTTAAACCACACTTATACCATTGCATAACCTGCTAGAATGTCCAAAATAAACAAAACAAACAAAAAAAGGTGATAAAAAATGCTGGTGAGGGGCAGAGCTACTGAAACACACAAACTATTCATTCAGTTGCAAAATGTAGTAATAACTTCCACTAAAAATGAACAATTTCTCATGAAGTTAAAGATATACTTACCATAAAACTAGTTATCCCATTTCTAAATTTTTATACAAGAGAAAAGAAAACATACGTCTATCACAAAAATCAAGATGTGAATGTTTATATTGACTTTCCTCGTTGAACTAAAATATGGGCAAAACCAGATGTTCATTAACTTATAAATAGAAAACCAAATTGCAGTAAGTCTGTATTATACACAGGGACGTGTATGTTTTGTGCATGTCTTCCTTTCATGTATTGACTACAGTCACTCTATAAGCTTATATTCTCAATGAGGCGACATTTGGCAATTTCCTATTTAAAGAAGTATTTGCACATTAATGAAAATCTGAGAATGACTAGGTTGTATTTAAGATATCAGATAACCAACTTATATAACTTTCACTATATGTTTTACATTTTTTCTAATACCAAATATTAACATTTTGCATATATTTGCATATGTATTTATATTTATACACACAATAAATATATAAACCCTATTACTTCTCACTGCTGCCACATAAACAAGCTTTTGTGAAACAATTTCTTCAACTCAGAAAGCCTATTTTACCTTCATACAGGAAAATCCTGGAACCCTAAGTTCCTTCAATAATTCTAACTAAATCAATAATTCAGCTTTTGTATAACTAAATTATTCATGTAATTTATATTTTGTCATATCTTTTCTAATAAAAAATAGAAAGGATCTGTCCATAGGAAGAAACTTTTTTTATATATATTTATTTCTACAACTTCTTGTATTGCTCATTCAGTCCAAGACTTAAAAAGTATGGAAAGTTTAAAAGCCAAATCTCATCCCCAAACTGTTACTTTATGCTCTATTTCAGCCTATTTTGGCAAACTTTTATGTACCTACTAAAGGAACCCTGTAGACTACTTCAGGAGGCCCACATGGCAGCTTGAGAAGTCCTCCACTCTTGCTGTCGCCCCACCTACTTCTCAGTTGCTTCCTTCATTAGCATTGACTCCCTATCTGTACCCCTATTTTGTAGTTCCTTCCTTTTTCAAGGTGGTTTTAGAATGCTAAACACAGCCTGAAATAGTCACCTCTGGGTATTCCCAGCATTTTCTCATCTGCTCACTTCTTGTGATAACAGACTTTGTCCTGCAACCTCCCCCTTGATCTAGACTCTATTTCCTTATTTTTATGAAAATGAAAACATTAAGCTGAGAAGGCAACATGTTAAATACTTCTAGAAATGAAGAATTAAGCATCATCATAGAAATATTTCTCCTGAGCACTTAGTCTTATGTTTTGCCCCCACACAACACAGAAAGATGCCCTTTCTTCTAAAAGGAATAGATTAGAAGATACTATCCTCACCAGTACATACATGTACCATAAAGACAATTGGCCAAGAAGCTGGAATTCTCCTGCTTATTGTACAGAGAACAATTGGATGTGGGAAGGGTGTGCAGCACTGTGCAAATGGGGAAACTACCTCAATTTGTTAAATATTAGGTAACATTTTGCAGAGCAAATAAAAGGCAAATATTAGGCATCTAGTTGACAAAGATTTGACATCTAAATTATTGCCAAAAAAAAAGGAAAAATAAAATGTCATCATAGTGCATAAAAACTTAGGACAAGAACAGTGCAGAGTGTGCAGGAACAAATTAGCAACACATTCTCTGGACAGAACACATGAATTCACAATAGGATACAACAAAGACAATTACCTTAGCCACATATGGCTAAGTATTTTTGCCAGTTGCTCAGTATTGAACGCATGTGATTATTACACGTTTGCCAAAATTGGATTACAGAATCTACTTCATTTAGCTTAAACAGAAAGGGTCTTGTTAGAGGCTATTGGTTGGCTGACAGTTTTTGAAAGGGCCAGGAAATCAAACTGTGTGATACACAGCCAGGAGAACTGTCCAAACTTACCATATATTTTTAAGCAGAAATAATTTCAGCCAAAGGAAACCAATGGTCATTCAAAAAGCCAGGGGCCAGATACCAGAGAGCCAACATCTCTGCCAAAGTTCTCCAAAAAGAGTGATAACCTTCACAATGAATATTGCTACCAGAGCTGAGAGCACATTGCCATCATTCCAAATGTTGCTTCTTCCTTGGAAGTGGAGGCTGCTGCTTGGCTCCACTCTTGTGGCAAGGAACCCTGGGAACCTAACATTTTGATTCTACCTAAGGAAGGTATAAATTCACAATGTGGAGAATTAGCAAATTGAGGTTTTGGACAAGCATGTTTAACAGATGGTGACTATAATATAATTTTTTATTTGTTGCATATGATTAGGCTTAAGCTAGATTGGAATAAAGTATACACTGTTCTCATTCTTGATCACAACGCTTTCACTCCCAATTAACTTAAATGTAATCTTCATGAAGTCTAACAAACTTTACATATATGATGCAGTTAGATGATATACATTACCTTAATTTTGATCTAAAATTTAGGCATACTGACTTGGAAAGCAAAATAAGCAATATCTGCCAGAGAAAGGACAGTTAATAATACTATTTCTATCTAGATGAGCTAATTTTTACATTAGGAATAGTTCTATTAGAAAGTGGAAGCAAGCAGTCCTTAAGAAGTGGATTCTCCCATGTTCTAAATGAAGCATATACACACACTTGTAGTAGGGATGTGTGTGTGTGTGTGTATGTATGTATAGTCATGTATATGGTGGAAATATTACCACAAGCCAAGGTTGACAGTCAAGCTATTTTCAGAATCTGAAATGAATACCCATTAGCTTTCTGGCCAGTATTACTGTATTGAAAAATTGTGACATTCATAGGTCCTATCTCATGAAGGAAAAGATTTTCTACCAAACTTGATGAAGGTGTAAGTGCATTTTGTTGTTCTCTTTTCCTTTAGGTCCATTGCCATTCTAACACCAACATATTTAGGGTCTCTGATATCCACAATTTGTGACAAGCAAGTAAGCAAAGATAATTAGCAGTTTCTTTATTGCTTGATATTGTTTCCTTATTCTCCCCTTCAACCCTCCTATAACTTTACACACTTACATACACACACACACACACATTTAAATCTACATTCCACTTCTATGTACTCATTTTGCAATTGCCAAGCCTTATTAAATCCAGTGCTCGCTCTCCTCTGAACCGGGAAAACAGTCGGTGACAGTGGACTAAAAGTAAGCAGCACTTACTCTCTTGCTCTGGTAGGAAATATTAACATACCGTGTGGGTCTACACAGTCTCATTGCTTCAGATGCCATCTGCATGCTGATGACTCTGGGAAGAAAAGAGCAAACATCAGGTCTGCAGCTACTTCCCTTCCTCGTGGCACAGAGGAGGCAATGCTGACCTCGAAAAATTCTAAGTATAAGCATGGCATTGGGATTTATCCCAGAAAGATATCTGCAAAAGTTCTTACCTAAGAATGTTTGTCTATGTCGATCATTGCAAATACCTGGAACTTACAGACTTAAAGGACAAAGCTGGCTGGAGAATGCAAATTAGCCACATAGACTGTCTACCTATGTGAGTAATAAAGTATGGTAACCAAGAAAACTCAAACTAAAGTTACTTTCTCCAAGCGAAATTGTCGCAGACACATATTGCAATCTGTTTCTCCAAAATCAAAACTCATTCCAGGGTGGGAATGAGTCTGGTTTTGCTTTGTTTTGCATTGTGTTGTTTTGTTTTATTTCATTTTGGAAGCTGTATCTGTTGGCTTTGAGGCTATTTGAAAGACTAATGTTGTAAGGCTGCAATGTCCCTACGTTTTGTTTATATCTTTCACTAATCATTGGGGAAGTTTGATGCTAAGCAAGATCCATTATCCTTGTGCATCTGCTTTGACAATCCAGCCACCTGTGGTACTACAACAACCAAATAACGCTATCCCAGATCTCGTCCCTGAATTTAAGGTTTTCTGTCCAATGTATTACCTCTACACTGATGTATTAGAAACATCTAAAGCTCAAATTCCTAAATTCTAGCTTATTTTTGCATAGCGTGAAAAGTTCCTCTCCTAACTTTCTGTATTTCAAAAGTTGTAAACACCCTTCTGGTCCAGCTGCTGAAAACACATCTATGGAGACATCTTTGACTCTTATCTCTCTATATTCAAATCCTTTTCAAGGGGTTGCCTTTTCCTCAGAAATCTAGCAAATGTCTATTGAGTTCTTAAAACTTTTTTGATGACAGTTCTACTCCAAGTCACTATTATCTTTGAACAGATTACAGAATTTGCCTCTTACAGTTGCTCTCTTCTTTGTTTCTAAATGGCAGCCACAATGTCTCTTAAGGAAATTAGAGCATGTCATGTTTCCTTCATTAATTCAATTATTACCTTTTCAAATCTCAAGACTTTTTCCTTATGCAGAATAAATCTAAATGCCCAACAAGTTCTGAATCTTACTTATCTGTTGAATTTCTCCCTCAGTTACTTAATTCCAGGAAAATATATTATACATGATTGTTGCATGATATCAGTAAAATGGATTACATGCCAATTGATTAAATGTTCCTATACAACATGCTATCAAATACACATTGTAGGATAGTGTGCTAGATATTAAAATGAGAAAATAAAGCCAAAATACAATATTTTTTGTCCCTGCATATGAAATACTCCAATATTAATCTGGAAACATACATAAAACAGGAAATGGAAGCAGAAAGTTTTCTAATAATATGAGGAAAGTCTTTTCTACAAAATATATTGCCTTTCAAGGAAGGACATTAAATTCTACAGTACAACATTATATCTTGCATATATAAAAGTAGAGTAATTTAAATACTCTGATACTAGAAGAAAGACCACAGAAAATTATACCTTTATTTAGGATCCATGTTTAATAAACTATACTAGAAAAAACTAAGTCTTTAGAAAAGAAGTAACCTAGATGCATACATCAAATATAATTCTATAGATTAATTTTTTATATTTTTAGAAGACTGATAAATATGTGTATGTTACTTAAAAATATATGTAGATACATTGTTAAAGACATAAATCTTTAAAAACCTAATTCAATTAAATAGAAAAATAAAACACATGCACATATGTCCTATATTAAGTTCAAAATCAAATAACATGTTGCAAATACATTCACGATATATAAGAGAGTTATAGTCTCAAAAATATAGCATTTATACAAATAAATGAAAATAATAAAATGTTCTATCCCACCAGAAAAAAAAATTAGCAAAGTTTATAGGTAACCAATTCACAATAGAAAATACTACTAACTGTTTTAATCATACAAAAATGTTCAAAATCACATACAATTAAAGGACACAACATTAAAACAAGATAATTTTATCACTATTCACACTGTAAAATATTAATAATATTGGTATCATTAGGAGTGTGTCTACATATTATTAGAGTAGTTTAAATCAGTTTTAATTTGCAGGAATACATGTTATAATATATATCAAATAGTTAAAACTTGCATATCCTTGGGCTCAGTAACTCTAGATACTGGAACTTTTTACATGAAAATAGTAAACATGTCTTCTGAGAATATAACCCAAATACAATTTTATAGGATTCTACTTGAGGGTATCACTGGATACTCCTTAGTTTGGGGACAGCGACTTGAGTCTAGCAAGGTGAATATCACAGGGAGAGTGGAAAGCTAGGGTGCAGTGGATGCTCACACTGAGAGGGAAAGGTTATGGTAAGCAGTAATGGAAATGAGCTACCTTAGCAACGTATATGTGTCTTAAAAACACATTGTCAAGTGAAAAAAGAATGAGACATATAACACAGTTTTCATAAATACAAAGTATATGCACAATCCCAAAACATTTTACTAAAACATGTACACATAAAAGGAAGTACAGTAAGCATGTTTAGTGACTTTCTATAGGGGGAGTGGGAGTGGTGGAAGAAAAACTAGTGGACAACAGGGACACTGGGAAATAATAATAGCCAAAGGGAACTTAATGGGGGTTACGTGATAATGAGCAAAGGACTGAGATGTACAATTAACTCAAGGCTCTGCATCTGCTTTTTAAGAAAATACGTGGAATATACTAGATATGATCAGACATACATTTACAAAGATGAGATGGAAAACCTATTATGCATTATATCACAGAATACCGGGTTGCACATGTTAAAATATGAAGAGCAATATGTATTTTAAGCATTAAAATAATGATATAAGAAAGATTTACTGAAAAACATTATTAAAATAACCAGACAAAAATCATATAATGTGGTCACTTTGGGAGCACATATATTAAAATTGTAATGATACAGAGAAGATTAGCATGGCCCCTGCACAAGGGTGACATGCATGTTTGTGAAGGTTTCATATTTTTCAGTATCGTGAAAATGGCCATAGTGCCCAAAGTAATTTATAGATGTAATATTATTCCTATTAGCCTACCATTTACATTCTTCACAGATTTAGAAAAAACTGTTTTAAAATTCATATGGAACCAAACAAGAGTCTGTATGGCCAAGACAATCCTAAGCAAAAAGAACAAAGTTGGAGGCATCACCCTACCGTACTTCAAACTATATTATAAGGCTACAGTAACAAAAACAGCATGATACTGGTACAAATACAGACACATAGACAAACAGAACAGAATAGAGAACTCAGAAATAAGATTGCACATCCACAACCATCTCATCTTCAACAAGCCTGACAAACACAAGCAATGGGGAAATAATTCCCTATTCAACAAATGGTGCTGGGATAACTGGCTATCTGTTTGCAGAAAATTGAAACTGGACCACTTCCTCATACCTTATACAAAAATTAACTCAACATGGATTAAATACTTAAATGCAAAACCCCAAACTCTAAAAATCCTAGAATAAAATATAGGCAGTACCATTCAGGACATAGGCATAGGCAAAGATTGCATGATGAAATCGTCAATAGCAATTGCAAAAAAAGCAAAAATTAACAAATGGGATCTAATTAAACTAAAGAGCTTCTGCACAGCAGAAGAAACTATCAGAGTGAGCAGGCAACCTACAGAGTGGGAGAAAATCTTTGCAATCTATCCATCTGACAAAGGTCTAATATCCAGAATCTACAAGAAACTGAAATATATTTACAAGAAAAAAACAACCCCTTTAAAAAGTGCGTGAAAAACACGAACAGACATTTCTCAAAAGAAGACATTCATGCAGTCAACGAACATATGAAAAAAGCTCAACATCACTAATCATTAGAGAGAAGCAAATCCAAACCACAATGGGATACCATCTCATGCCACTCAGAATGGCCATTATTAAAAAGTCAAGAAACAACAGATGCTGGCAAGGTTGTAGAGAAATAGGAACACTTTTACATTGTTAATGGAAATGTAAATTAGTTCAATCATTGTGGAAGACAGTGTGGTGATTCCTCAAAGAGCTAGAACCAGAAATACCATTTTACCCAGCAATCTCATTACTAGCTATATACCCAAAGAAATATAAAGCATTCTATTACAAAGACACACACACACGTATGTTCATTGCAGTACTTGTCACAATAGCAAGGACATAGAATTAACTGAAATGCCCATCAATGATAGACTGGTTAAAGAAAATGTGGTACATATACACCATGGAATACTGTGCAGCCATAAAAAGAAATGGGATCATGTCCTTTTCATAGACGTGGATAAAGCTGGAAGCCGTCATCCTCAGCAAGCTAACTCAGAAATAGAAAACCAAACACTGTACGTTCTCACTTTTAAGTGGGAGCTAAAGGATGAGATCACATGGACACAGGAAGGGGAACAACACTCTGTGGCATGTTTCAGGGTGGAGTCGAGGAAGAAAGAGTATTAGAAAGGATGGCTAATGCACACTGGGCTTAATAACTGGGTGATGGCTTGACAGGTGCAGTAAACCACTATGGCACACATTTGCCTATGTAACGAACCTGCACATCCTGCACGTGTACCCCAGAACCTGAAAATAATAATAATTTTAAAAAGTTCTAAAAGATAACATAATAAAATGTTGCATAAAGAATGATGGCATTGCTATCAAAAATAATAAGAGATATAATGGTAATCTATATATCAGGGTTTCCAAAATATCCTACTATTTTCCTTTTGGGGTTTTGGGATTGTGGAAGTGCCCTATTTGCTACCTTTGAGTTATGGAAAGTTGAGAAATTTCACACCACATGCTACTCAGAGATTTAACATGCTAATGAGTTTTGTGAGAAGATGTAGTAAGCAAAATTTTCCTACTTAGAATAACATGTGTTGTTTTTGTTTGTTTGTTTAATTTCATCTGCTTGCTTATGGAATTAGCTTTTAGTATAAGATATTTTGAATACTGTTTATATTGAACAAAATGCTAAGAATATGATAGATAAATTGATTTTTCCATACTGTCTTCATTTAGCAAAAATATACACTTATTACCAAACTCCTAAAATATATTATAGAATGATTAAATGATAAACTTCAGTTGCTTATGTATCTAAATAATTCTTGCCCAGCTGTAATAGAAAAGTGAATATTTTATTTCTCTGGAATAATCTTCTAGTTTAATTTGCAAATGTTTTATTTTCTTTACTTTTTTTCCTGTCTCTTTCCTCTGAGTACCCTCTGTAGCATCTGAAATGGCTTAACTAATCCAATAACTAAACACATGGAAACTTCTGTCTGCCATACTTGGACCACTCTTTATATATCAGTTATTTTTCTTTAAATTAGTCATTTTAAATTAGTATCAGCTACATAGCTTTCTTGAGATAATTACATTGCTTGCTTTCTTTAAGGCACTTGGGATAATGTCTGGAAAATAGAAAATGCCATAATAGTCTTCTACCACCAATGCTGTTTTGTCATTTTCTCTTCCATTAAAATCAGAACAAATTATTGTCATGTACTACATCCAACTCTGCGTATTTTATGTAGTTGTAATGCACTTAATTTTTTACCTAATTGAAAGTTCTAATTCCTTTGTATTGAAGCGGGAAAGGTTCCCTTGTCCCCCTCCCTGGGCATGAGACGGGGGGAGTGGCTCGCTTCTTCAGTGCCCTGCTGTTCAAATCTCTAGGGGAACAAACCTCTAGGGCACGGGTTGTGGGGCTGGCTCCCCCATCGCCGGAGAGCTACTTCCACTCAATAAAACTGCACTCATTCTCCAAGCCCATGTGTGATCCGATTTTTCTGGTACAGCATGGCAAGAACTCCGGATACAGAAATCCTTCTGTCCCTGCGACAAAGAAGAGGGTCTAATTGAGCTGGTTAACACAAACCGCCTGTAGACAGCAAACTAAAAGAGCACCCTGTAACACATGCCCACTGGGGCTTCCGAGCTGTAAACATTCACCCCTAGACACTGCCGTGGGGTGCTTTTCCCCTGGAGTTGGGCTGCTCTAAGGCCCCAGCTCTACTCCAACTGCTCTCAGCAAACTCGGTCTGGTCCTGCTGGCCCATGGCCCGCCGGCGTGCAGGCATCTGTCAGTGTCCTATTCCACCAGCGTGCTCCCGTCGAGATTCCTCGATGTCCCCGCGCTTGGCTTGTGTCTTCTTCCACTAATGCGCTTGTGTCTTCTTCCACTAATGCGCTCCTTTCGAAGTTTGGCCACCTGTTTATCTGCCTGTTAGGGTCTCAGGTTCTTAGAGGCCCAGTATGGGGGCGTGGTGGGCCAGGGTGGTCTTGGAAAATGCAACATTTGGGCACAAAAGCAGGAGTGCCTGTCCTTACCTGGGTCCGTGGGGGTGGAGCCCTAGCCAGGTACCTGTCTTTCTCTACCCAGCACTTCCCTGCCCCCCTCCCATATCAGTATGAATTCACATATTTAATAAATTATCTGGCAAAGAAATATGAAGAATTAATGATAATTATGGAAAATGTAGACTAGTAATGGGAAAACAGAATAGAATAAAAATACATTGATGCAAAAATTCAAAAAATCTAATTATTCATAACTCTTAAAAAGATGATTTCTGAATGCTAATTTCTGGCTTAGTCAATTGATTTGATTTCCTTGTGCTGGTATTCATTTAAGATGTGAGATATGATATGAATTACATGTTTCATATAACATGTTTAAATGTTGTAAGCAGGACTATAGAGCTACCTTAAGTCTTGAGAGAAAACCAAGGATTTTGTACAGTTGGGAAAGTCATTTTTTTAGCTGATTATAATACTCAAAATACCAAACTTGCAAGGTCCTTAGACATAGTCAAGATTCGTATGTGTCACTCAAGAGACTTCATGTTGATTATTGATTAATAAGTATTTTGACTTTTGTGACTCACTTAAGTCTTTAATGCTTAGCTTATAATCTCAAACTATGAAACATTAGAAATTAATCTTGAGAAATCCCAAAGTAATTTCAGATTTTTGTTGTAATTTTTTAAATAATTTGTTACCTACGATATCTTTTAAATTAAGTCATTCAAATTCCCCACCCTATGATGAAGCCCAGAGTGAGGATTCTATTTCTTTCAGAGTGAGTATATATTAAAAAGGAAGAGTTTTGAAACACAACCCTAAAGACCAGCTAGACACAAAGGATGTTCAGTAAATTATAAAATGAAATAAAATAATTTTTAAAGTAAGCCAATAGGAAACTACTTAAAGAGGACAATCTGTAAAAGAAGTGTCTCAGTAGCCAAGTAGGAAAAAATCAGAGGCCAGGTGTGGTGGTGCATGCCTATGGTTCCAGCTACTTAGGGAGGCTGAGGTGGAAGGGTTGTTTGAGCCCACGAGGTTGAGGTTACAGTGAGACAAGTTTGTGCCAGTGCACTCCAGGCTGAGTGACAGAGTGAGAGCCTGAGTCAAAAAAAAAAAATTCAGAAATTATTAACTGCCTTAAAACTGTCAACAGTTAAGTAAACAATATTGGAAGATTAAAAGTAGTCTAGAAAATTGTAGAGATAAAAGCCACATTGCAAAGATCTGGGAATGGAACAAGAAGACTCTAAGAGAAAGCAACAAGTTCAAGAAAATTATAAAAACTAGAAAGGAAGTAGGAACAGAAAGTGAGTATGCAAGAGAACATATGCGAGTCTTATGGGGCAAGAGGTTGTTATTTTGAGGGCAGATGGAAAAGAACGTGGAGAAATATAGAGACTGTGGTAAAAAAAAAAAAAAAAAATCAATGTAGACCAAATTAAATATTGATCACATTCAAGGGGACTATTCCTTGTCTTTCTAACCATTAGTAACAAATTGAGATATTTAAATATGGACATAGTTGTCTCCAGTTACAAAAGGACAAATGTAAACATGGAGAAAGGTGGTATTTAGTCTTTATTTGATGCCTT
Organism: Mandrillus leucophaeus; assembly: GCF_000951045.1. Lineage (NCBI taxonomy): Eukaryota > Metazoa > Chordata > Mammalia > Primates > Cercopithecidae > Mandrillus > Mandrillus leucophaeus. Next base: position 269,896 of record NW_012101388.1, on the reverse strand, counting down.
AATTTTACAGACATTGATGTCAGGGAAGACAAGTTTTTCACTTTGTCGTCAAGTAAATGACTGCCGTTTTATAAAAGAGAGTACAACTAAGACACTCTTAACAGCAATAAAAACTAAAATGGTCAAAATATTGGTTTATTAAGGAAAAATATCATAAATATTTTATTTCATAAATGGCAAATAAATTTCAAAACTGAATTTACAGGAGACTTCAAGCATTATATAATGCAATTTAAGGTTATTTTAATGACTTCTAAATCCTGGGGAATATTGCAAATAATTTATTATGCAGGATGTTAGCCAACTTGAGAACAAGTAGATTTGACAGTATATTTACTTCACAATTATAGATATTAATGTTATATTTAGTAGAGTAGCAACAACTAAATGCACATTTCTTTATATGTGCCCTCTTGTTTGGCTCTATTGTTCATTTAATTATTGTTATAAGCATGGCAGGGATGAATTTAGTCTTGTAATTGCCTTGCTGCTGCCAAGGCTTTTATAACTTCATAGGGACAGAGGGTAACTTATAAAATTTTATCTGATGAAGATTAAAATAAATTCTGTCTAGTGGAAAATAAATTCCCAAATATTATGACTTATAGCTCTGTAGGATATTAAGCAATTGATTAATGGAGCAAAGTTATTTAATATTCTTTTATTAAATAGCCTACAAATATCTAGTATCTCAAGTGCTTGTTGAACAGCATCTGACATTTTACTGAATCCACATTAATGTGTTAAATAATACATTTGACATGTAATCTTTTTATATTTGCAAGAGTTACAATTTTCCCTTATTAGAAATTATTATGAACAACACTTTACATGGTAGTGTGGTGATAGACAAGTAACATAAAATACTATGGTGTAAAATTTGCTCATGTAAACGGGAATGATACTCGCACACTTCTCGTAGATATATTGGGATAAACAAATTGCTTAAAATATAGAATTTATTTTAGAACAATGCCCCTTCCTTAATAGGCCTTATATAAGTTTTTCACAAGATAATGACAATCTGGACCTAATTTGTACATAGATAAAAGTGTTAAATAAGATAATAGAGTTTCTGCCATAAATTAATTTATCGAAGGTAGTTTATAGTTTTGTTACAATAAACGTAATTATCAGAAATAGACAAAGGTGCTCTTTTATGCTCAACATTTTTAATATAACACTGATAATACAATGTTATGGTAAATGTTTGGTAACCCTGAAATGTTACTAAATTTGAAAATTAATCTACTTTATTTATTAGGTCATACTTTTTATTAGAAAAACATTGAAAATAGAGTTACAGTTAATGAAAGTAGATATGTGTACATAGAGATATATAGGTAAATTGATGTATCCACACATATAAATACATACATATATATCTTGAAGTTTGTATATGTTGATACATGTTGCTATCTGTGTATATATGTATGTGTGTGTGTCTGTGTGTTGATCACATATATATCTTCAATATGTTTCAAATATATATGTTGTGCAAAATATAAACCCAAACACAAATACTTCACTTGGAAATTGTAAGTTATTTGGATTTAGAAAAGACTGTGTTAAGTAACTGAACAACTACAGTGCAAATAGAAGCATGTCTTTTCCATTATCTTTTTCTATTTGTGTAATCTGTGGCCTTTTTTAACCCTGGAAGGTATAGAAGTATTTTCATGCGTTCGGTGGATAGGTGGGAGTGCAGGTAAGGGACAAGAGACACAGAGAAAGAGAGAGAGAAAATTAATAATTTTCTATACCATTAATCATTATATGAAACCAATATATTTGCATTTATGTTGTGTTTATGTGAAGTTAACATATTTAATAATGCATTATAAGAAGCACTTTTTCAGACTAGAATAAGAACCTGCAGAATAGGAGAAAATTTTGCAATCTACCCATCTGACAAAGGGCTAATATCCAGAATCTACAAAGAACTTAAACAGATTTACAAGAAAAAAATCAAACAACCCCATCAAAAATTGGGCAAAGTATGTGAACACACAGTTCTCAAAAGAAGACATTTATGCAGCTAACAGACACATGAAAAAATACTCATCATCACTGGTCATCAGAGAAATGCAAATCAAACTACAATGAGATACCATCTCACACCAGTTAGAATGGTGATCATTAAAAAGTCAGGAAACAAAAGGTGCTGAAGAGGATGTGGAAAAATAGGAATGCTTTCTCACTGTTGGTGGGAGTGTAAACTAGTTCAACCATTGTTGAAGACAGTGTGACGATTCCTCAAGGATCTATAACTAGAAATACCATTTGACCCAGAGATCCCATTACTGGGTATATACCCAAAGGATTATAAATCGTGCTACTATAAGACACATGCACACGTATGTTTATTGTGGCACTATTCACAATAGCAAAGACTTGGAACCAACCCAAATGTCCATCAGTGATAGACTGGATTGAGAAAATGTGGCACATATACACCATGGAATACTATGCAGCTATAAAAAAGGATGAGTTAATGTCCTTTGTAGGGACATGGATGAAGCTGGAAACCATCATTCCGAGCAAACTATCACAAGTACAGAAAACCAAACACCGGATGTTCTCACTCATAGGTGGGAATTGAACAAAGAGAACACTTGGACACAGGGCGGGGAATATCACACACCAGGGCCTGTCATGGGATGGGGGTATGGAGGAGGGATGGCATTAGGAGAAATACCTAAAATAAATGATGGGTTAATGGGTGCAGCAAACCAACATGACACATGTATACATATGTAACAAACCTGCATGTTGTGCACATGTACCCTAGAACTTAAAGTATAATTTAAAATATAAATAAATAAATACATAAATAAATAAATAAATAAAAGAACCTCCAGAAATTTTCTATAAAAGCATTAAGAACACTGGCAAACAATGTATGTAAATCTTCATTTTTTAAAGCTCTGGAAATTACTCAAATGTTTGTAACAATCTGGGGATTTTTTTTAAAGTGTTGAATCTTGGTAACAACAGCAAGTTTTATGATATGTTACTTGCCCCATGCCGTTCTCCACCTTTCCTCAACCAGTTCCATGGTAGTCTTGAAACCAACAGCCTCAAAAGCAGAGTAATCATAAAAATGAGCACTCTAGCTATCACTAAAGGGGCATAACAGTTGGAACTACTCAAATAGCACTATAGCTAATAAATTGTCGCTATTTGGTCTATCTGGAAGTTTCCTGGGAATTCTCCAGTCACAGGACTGTCTTTAGTTTACCTAACTCAGAGCTTATTTAGTGTGAACAGCCCTATCTCCCGGACAGGCATCTAAAAAATCAGAGGCAAACAAAAGCATTTAAAAAGAAAATCTGGAAAAAACTATGGACATATGAGGACTTAAACAGAATCAGACAGTTTCTTGACGATCTAGAAGGCCATGTATGTGTGCAGGGCTGTGAGCATGACAAATACCTGAGAATGAGCAGAATCTCACCTGTGGCTATTATTAAGGGTCTACACAGCAGGGAATGAAAGGTAAGGAAATTAAAAACTGCTGGAGTGTTAAAGATGAGCCAGAAAAGCGTGCATACCTACACAGACACACACACACACACACACACACACACACACCCCACTTTGGCAAACGCCAGGAGACATACACCTTTAAGGCACTCAAGGAACTCTCTGTGTAAACATTATCTGAACAATGTACTAATTGAATTAAATTCCAGTGACCACATATGACAAAAAATAATTAATGTCATAATGAATCAGGGGAATTCACTAAACAAGAAGAGAGAAAAAAAAAAACAATAATTGTTTTAAAATGCCAAATCCCACTTTTAATAAGTAGAACAACACAGCAGAATATCAACAAGGAAATACATGATGTAAACAACACTAAACAATCTGCCTAACAGATAAAGAACCCTCCACCCAACAGTAGAAAGAATCCCAAATTCTTCTCCCAGATTCTTCTCCAGGGCACATGGCACATTCCCCAGGATAAAATGTGTATAAGGCCTTTATGCAAGCCTCTGACTAAAATGAAATGAAATTAGAAGTCAATAACAGAAGGAAATTTGTGAATTTCACGAATACATAAAAATTAAACAGTGCATTCCAAATAGCCAATGGGTTAAAGAAGAAATCACTGGGGAAATTATAAAAATGTTTGAGATTGATGAAAACAAAAATACACACCTAATTGTATGGGATGAAACTAAAGCAATGCTCAGAATAAAAATTAAGGCTCTCAATGCCAGTATTTAAAAAAGATGACCCCAAATCAATAACTTAACATTCCACCCTAAAAAACATTAAGGAAGATAAAGCAAAACCCAAGTACCACATAAAGAGAAAAAAATAAATGTCAGAGGAGAAATAAATGAAATAGAGAATAGAAAAATATGAGAGAAAGTCAGTGAAACCAAAAGTAACAAAACTAACAAAACTTAAACTATACTGACCAAGGAAAACAAGAGAAAAAACTAAAATGATTAAAATCAGGAATGAAACGGGACATTACTTGATCTTAGAATAATAAATAGGACAATATAATAATACTACAATTTAACACAAAAAGTAGATAATCAAGATAAAATGAACAAATTCATAGAAACACGTAAACTACAAAACTCATTTAAGAAATTAAAAATATAAATAAATTTAGGCACATAAAACATTGAAATAATAATTTTTAAAATCCCACAAATAAAACTCAAGGCCCATGTGGCTTTCCTGATAAATTCTACCAAACATTTAAAGGAGAATTAGCAACAGTCCTTCACAAACTCTTCCAAAATGTAGAACATAAGGGAACACTTCCCAACTAACTCCATGAGGCTTTACCCCAGGAATTCAAGATTAATCTAATATCTTAAAAGTCACCAATATAATATATCATACTAATGGATTAAAGGACTGAATTACATGATTATCTCAATAAATACAGAAAAGCATTTCACCAAGTCCAGCAAACTTTCATGAAAAAAAGAAAAAGAAAAAACACTCGATAAAATAGAAGTTGAAGGGGCCTTCCTCAGCCTCATATAGTGTATCTATAAAAACCTGAAACTGTTATCATACTAATCATGACAGATTGAAAGCTTTTCATTGGTCTCATTGATGAAATAAAATGTCTGCTTTTGCCACTTTTTGTCAACATTTGCTGAAATTTTTCCGGGCTTTTAGGGGAAAAAGTAGGCATGTAGATTGGTGATTAAGAAGTCAAGTTATCTATATTTGCTTGTGATATGACCTTATATAGAGAAAATAGTCAGGAATGCACAAAATAGCCTATTACAAATAGTGAATCAGATCAGCAAGATAATGTATATAAAGTCAGAAGAAATTCAGTTGCCCTCCATTTCTATACACTAGAAAGAATTCAAAAATAAAATTAAGTAAACAGTATAATTTACAGTAGGATCAATAAAATAAACAACTAGGAATAAATTATCAAAACAAGAGAAAGATTGTACACTAAAAATGTAAAAACACTGAAAATGTAAAAAATGTCTGAAGAAATAGTAAGACGTCCTTAACTCACAGATTGGAAAATGTAATTTTTTTTTTTTTAAGTTCTAGGGTACATGTGCACAGCGTGTAGGTTTGTTACATATGTGTACATGTGCCATGTTGGTGTGTTGCACCCATTAACTTGTCATTTACATTAGGTGTATCTCCGAATGCTATCCTTCCCCCCTCCCCTCCCCACAATAGGACCCGATGTGTGATGATCCCCCTCCTGTGTCCAAGTGTTCTCATTGTTCAATTTCCACCTATGAGTGAGAACATACGGAATTTGGTTTTCTGTTCTTGCGATAGTTTGCTGAGAATGATGGTTTCTAGCTGCATCCATGTCCCTACAAAGGACACAAACTCATCCATTTTTATGGCTGCATAGTATTCCATGGTGTATATGTGCCACATTTTCTTAATCCAGTCTGTCACTGATGGACATTTGGGTTGATTCC
>NW_012101388.1:251593-259094 GCF_000951045.1 Mandrillus leucophaeus | reverse complement strand
GTTCATATGGAACCAAAAAAGACCCCGCATTGCCAAGAGAATCCTAAGCCAAAGGAAAATGTAATATTTTTAAGATGACAATGTTCTCCAAATTGACCTATACTGTCAATTCAATGGACAAGATAATACTAAATTTTTTATGGAAAAACAAAGTATCCTGAATACTCAAGATCGTGTTAAGTGAGAAAAATAAAGTTGGAAGACTCACACTTCCCAATTTCATGATTTACTAGAAAGCTACATTAAGGCAACGTTTGTGGTTCTGACATACAAATAGACATAAACACTTAAATTTATGGTTAATCTTTTTACCAGGGTATCAAGGCAATTTATTGGAGAAAAATAATTTACAAATATGATTCTGGGAGAACAGGGTATTCACATGTTAAAGAATGCAGTTTGACCTCAACAACATAACATATAAAATGATTAACTGAAAATGTGTCAGTAACCTAAATATACAAGCTAAAACTATAAAGCCCTTTGGAGAAAACATAAATGTAAAGCTTCTTCATCTTAGATTTGGCAAATATTTCTTAGATAGGACACTAAAAACACCAAAAACACAAATAACAGAAGAAAAATTACATAAAATGTAATTCATTAGAATGAAAACTGCAGTGCTTCAAAGAACACATCAAGAGTGAAAATAACCCACAGAAGGGAGAATATGTTTGTAAATCATTTATCTGATGAAGGTAAAAGAACATGCATCCAGTAACCCAATTAATAAATAGACAAAGGACTTCAATAGACACTTTTCAACAGAAGATATACAAAGGGGCAGTAAGAACAGGGGGAAAATGCTACACATGATTAGTTACTAGGAAAATGCAAGTCGAAACCATAATGCAATGCATTTCATACAATGATTGGTTAAAAAACAAAACCAAAAAAAAGACTGTAGAGAACTTGGAGCCTCCACAATTTAAATTTTAATTGCAAAACCACAGTTACTTTTCACCTAATATAAATGGTTAAACACAGTTACCATATGATCCAGTGAATCCACTCCTTGGTTTATATCCAGAAGAATGAAACATGTATTGTCTTTTAACTCAGGAATGGATAAATAAAATGTAATATGTATAAACACACACACAGAATAATAATATTCAGTCACAAAGAAGAATGAAGTACTAAAATACTCTATAACGTAGATGAACTGTGGAAACATTATAAGTGAAAAATGTCAGTCACAAATAGCCACGTATTTTATTTATATGAAATGTCCATAATATTAATATTACAAACACAATGTAGATATGTTTTTTTAGGGTCTGGTGATAGGGCATAGAAGGATGGAGAGTGATTGGTAATAGGTACAGGATTTCCTTTTTAGAGAATGAAAATATCTTAAAATTAATGGTAATGACTGTGCAGCTCTCTGAATATACTAAAAATCACTTAATTGTACAATTCGAAAGGGTGAATTATGGTATGTCCATTATATCTCAATAACACCATCATTGAAAAATTGTATTAGACAGTATTGATGATGTCAATGAGACATGTACAGCAAGTTCACGCATCTCAGCAGAACCTGCATGTGACCAAGCTATAAATGCCTTCATGTAAACCAATCAGATCTGCAGGTAATTTATTACTATAAAAAATTGATAAAAATTGCATGGTACACTACTATTTTTCCATACTGCACAAAAATAACGTTTATCATTCCAATATTTATTCCAGTCAAGACTCAATCATACTTTCCGGGCAATTTTTGAGGCTCAAAGTTTGATTATTCTAGGATAGTATTTTAAATAGATAGCTTTTCTATTTTTATCTCATGTTCCAGGTGCCTTTGGTGATATTTTTTAAGCTAAAGGAGTTTTAAATAGGTCACTGAAACATCAATGCATTGTTTTGTAAAATGGCTTATGATAACACAAAGAGGAGTTTGTTGTTGTTGTTGTTGTTGTTGTTTTGAGACAGAGTCTCACTCTGTCACCCAGGCTAGAGTGCAGTGGCGCCCTCTCGGCTCACTGCCAGCTCTGCCTCCCGGGTTAGAGATATTTTTTAAAGTTGGAATGACAAAGTCACTGAAGTACCAGATACAGTTAAATAGATATTTTAATTTCTACTAAGATTTTAATAAATATTCTGCTAAATATTTGGAATTCAAACTAGCTGAATAATCTATTTAGCTACCTACTAAAAATGATCACTTAACAATAAATTATAAAATTGTTACAGTTTGATAGTGATACAATTTTTAAACAAGCACACCACAAAAAATAAACATCCTAATTCTCCAAGTTTTTTTTTTTTTTTTTTTTTTTTTTGAGACAAAGTTTGGCTCTTGTTGCCAAGCTGGAGTGCAATGGTGTCATCTAGGTGTGATCTAGGCTCACTGCAACCTCCACCTCCTGGGTCCAAGCGATTCTCCTGCCTCAGCCTCCCGAGTAGCTGGGATTATAGGCTCCTGCCACTACGCCTGGCTATTTTGTTTGCTTGTTTGCTTTGCTTTGTTTTGTTTGTATTTTTAGTGGAGATGGGGTTTCGCCACGTTGGTCAGGCTGATTTTGAATTCCTGATCTCAGGTGATCCACCCCCCTCGGCCTCCCAAAGTGCTGGGATTACAGGCCTGAGTCACCACGCCCGGCCCACTTCCAAGCTTTTTCATCAATTTTTAATTAAATTTATAGGAGATTTTACACAAGTCTATCATATTTTAATACTCTCAACTATTTCTATGAATAAATCAATAAGTCACTGTTGTGTGATTCTTCTTCACTGAAAAAATATAGGAATAAATTGATATTTTATGATTAATTTTATTGACCACTCCTTATTTTAAAAAATGTGTCTTTTGAACAGCTTCATGGTTTTCAAACATGAGATTTATGATAGGCCAAATATTCTATTTTGAAATAGAAAATAGTTATTCAAGAAAGTATCACCAATATACATCATGCAGATTTTAATTAAAAATGTTATACTCCTAAGTTGTTTTGATAGCTAGTGGCCTGGAAGACAGATAGCTTCAATATTTTACAGCCAGATTAATTTGGAGGTACTGATTAAAATGTTAAATGTTTTTCATATTGCAGAGGGAGTAAAAGTTGGGTATGAGAATGAACAAACAAAGAAGCACACTCTACTTGAAGGGCTGATGATAAAGGCATACAATTTCCCAACAGTTGAGAAAAGTACACTATATTTCAAGTACTATGTTAATGTTGTACAGATTAAAATATGAAACACACATTGTATTTAACTTCATAAAGTTATAGCATTGACATAACACAAGCATGTTTAAAGAAATTTAAGATCTACATGAATGTTACTTACAAGGGTTAATAAGAAGCAAACACACATTTAATTTAATTGTTTCACAAAAAATATATAATGTCAAATTAATAGAATACAAGTGTTGAGTATAGGAAGCTGGAATTTTAGCTTGACTTTCTATTTATTATGTGTTTCTTTTTTATCTTTAGATTCATTATCTGCAAAATGGAGATGATTAAAATATTTAAGCAAGTATTTAATACATTTAGCTAACTTTTCCTTGGTCATTTTCTGGTAATGGAAAACTAGAATGAATTCTAAGGCAAGCCAAAGATGGCAATTTTGTTGTGAGATGCTCAAATCGAAAAACATGGATTCTTCATTTTCTTTCAATCTTAGGTTCATAATCATGATTATTGGCCAGAATCAATGAGACAAAACAAAAAAAAAAATTCAGCCGGGCACGGTGGCTCATGCCTATAATCCCAGCATTTTGGGAGGCCGAGGTGGGTGAATCACGAGGTCAGGAGATTGAGACCATCCTGGCTAACAAGGTGAAACCCCGTCTCTACTAAAAATACAAAAAATTAGCTGGGCGTGGTGACGGGCGCCTGTAGTCCCAGCTACTTGGGAGGCTGAGGCAGGAGAATGGCCTGAACTGGGGAGGCGGAGCTTGCAGTGAGCCGAGATTGTGCCACTGCACTCCAGCCTGGGCAACAGAGCGAGACTCCGTCTCAAAAAATAAAAAAATAAAAAAATTCAGCTATTTCTAAGATGAACTGTGTCATGACTGCTTATTTGTATGATTAATGAGTAATGCAATACACGATCTAATTGTTTTCTTTTTATTCAGGAAAAATAATGTAATTTAGATATGATATGGTTTAAGATGTGTATGTTATGTGTAATAATGTTTTTTTCCTGTTTAATTTGGATTATCTTTGATTATCAAAAGGAAATTCGATTAAGTATGATTTATGAGTTTAAAATAGCAGTTTATTTGGTTTTGGAATAACTGTAAATGACTGCAACTTACTTTTAAAATTATACCTTTTAGGAAAGACTGCTTCCTATACTGAAGAATGTATTTGAGGCTTCAAATACAATCAGTTAGAAACTTCAAGAGGGAAACACTTAGATCATTTTTCTGTGTGATATACTTCAAGTATTTATAGCAAATCCGAGATACTGACGTAGTAAATCTGTTCTAAAAGTGTCTTTTCAGTTTTTCAAGTTGACAAAGCACTAAAGTCCCAGGTTCTGAACAATTATTTGAAGTAAAACTTAACTTTTCATCTATTCTGTCTGGAGAATGAATTAAGGCAGTATTTCCTTTACGTCATGATTGAAAGTCCTATTTGCAAACTTCTGCTATTATGTTTTAGTAAAAATATTTTATAGAAGAGTTTTTAGGAACTCTGATTGAGTTTTCAAAGGTAACTTCTAGAAAAGTACTTTTGAAAAATTATAATTTATACTCTATATTTCAGAAGAAGTAAGGAGATGCTGTAGATTGATACCTGTTTATCTCCACTGACATTCAGTGATGGAGCTTCTTTCCTCTTTTCTAGCTATGAAGATTAAGCACTTCATAAAGTTGCAATATAAATACCTAGAAATTCATTTGTGCCTTTTTCTGCATGATGTTATGTTGACAAGCTGGTATCAAGCAACCTGACACACTTGGACATTAACATAAAAAACTGATATAAGGTTTTACATTTAAATCTTTAATCCATCTTGAGTTAATTTTTTTGTATATGGTGATACATAGGGGTCCAGTTTCAGTCTTCTGCATATGATAGCCAGTTACAGAGGGAATCTTTTTCCCATTGCTTATTTCTATCAAGTTTTTCTAAGACTACATGGTTGTAAGTGGGTGATTTTATTTCTGGGATTTCTATCCTGTTCTACCAGTCTATGTTTCTGTTTTTGTATCAATACCATAATGTTTTGATTACTGTGGGCTTGTAGTATAGTTTGAAGTTGGGAAATGTGATGATCTCAGCTTTGTTCTTTTTGTTTAGGATTACTTTGGCTATTTGGGCTCTTTCATGGTTTCTTATAAATTTAAGAATAGTTGATTTTTCCAATTGTGAAAAATGATGTTGGGTAATTTGATAGAAATAGTGATGAATCTGTAAATTGTTTTGTGTAGTATGGCCATTTTAATAATATTGATTCTTCTAATCCATGAGCATGGAAGCATTTTCCATTTGCATGTGTGATCTGTGATTTCTTTCAGCAGTGTTTTATAGTTCTTCACATCCTTGATTAGCTATAGTCTCAGGTATTTCATTTTCTGTGTGTGGCTACTGTAAATGAGATTGTGTTCTTGATTTGGCTGTCAGCTAAAACATTATTGGTGTATAGAAATGCTACTGATTTTTGTACATTGATTTTGTAACCTGAGACTTCAATGAAGTCATTTATCAGTTGTTGGTGCACTTTAGTGGAGTCTTTTTTTTTCCAAGTATATAAAAATATCATCAATGAAGAGAGATAGTTTTAATTATTTTCCTTTTTTGATGCCTTTTATTTCTTTCTCTTGCCTGATTGCTCTGACTAGGACTTCCAGGAGCTGGAGGTCATTATACAAAGCCAACTAATGCAGAAACAGAAAATTGAATACTTCATGTTGTCAGTTATAACTAGGAGCTAAACACTGAGCGCACGTAGACACAAGGATAGAAATAATAGGCACTGGGGACTACTAGACTGGGGAGAGGGGAAGCGGGACAAGAACTGGAAACCTATGTATTGGGTACTATGCTTACTACTTGGGTGACAGATTTAGTCATTCCCCAAAGCTCAGCATCACAAAATATGGCTTTGTAACAAACCTGCACATGTACTTGCTGAACCTAAAACAAAAGTTGAAAAAAAACACAAAGTAACTAATGTCTGCCAAAAACACTGAAGTGAACAAACAGTAAAAATTATTAAATATATTAAAACTCGTAATATAAACATTACATACATCAGCTAAATTTTCCCCAGCTGGTATCATACAGAGTGGGGGAAAAGCTGAAAGCCTGTCCTCTAATATCTGGAACATGACAAGGATTTCCAGTCACCACTGTCATTCAATATACTACTAGAAGTCCTAACTAGAATGATCAGACAAGAGAAAGACATAAAGGGCATCCAAATTGGAAATGATGAAGTCAGATTACTCTTATTGGCAGATGGTGTAATGTTATATGTGAAAAAACCTAAACATTACACGAGAAAACTATTAGAACTCATGAAATTTCAGTAAAGTTGTAGGATACAAAAGCAACATACAAAAATCAGTAACGTTTCTGTATGCCAACAGTAAATGGGGATACTTAATTCATCTGAAAATAATGGAATTGTGGAGACGAGGCTTAGTAAACCATGTAAAGGTTTAAAAATACACAGAGGATAAAAAAAACGTTAATTTAGTTATTAAGAAAGAAGAGTCAGTCACACAAGTGCTATTAATGAGTTTTGTTCTCGATATTGAGAAGATGCCCTAAACAATTTCTGTCTGAATTTATATACCATATCCCCTTTATTGACTCTGTTCTTGCTATTTGCTTTCTAATTATCCACTTTTCTTTCCTTACTTTTTGATTTCTCAGCAATTCCAATTTTTTTATCAGTTTCCTCTTCTCATCACCCTAATAATTTTTATTATCCTTCACATTCATTCAATGGATATTTAATTGTCATTCATTATATAAGCCTGTCAGGAAGCTGAGGAAACTAGCAGTTTTTACAACCTAGAAAAGCTTTTGGACTTATTAAGTTATATCTGAGATAAATTTTTTCTTACTATCCGATTGAATATAAGTTGTCACTTTTTTTCAAAGGAAAATTCTGCTTTTAAAGTAGATAAATTAATTCTGCCTTGGTGCAAGCTTGCATTTTGAAAATAAATCATATTCCCATCTATTGTGAAATTCTGAAAATGTAAATAAAAGTACAGGAATACAGAATGCATATGTGTGCACATATGTATATGATAGGCATTATACCTGAATACATCCTTGTACACATATTTGTGGGTGTATAAACAGTATTTCCAAAAATGTAGATTCTATTCATATCTAATATTCAAGTATATTATTTAGTGTATTCATTACAGTTCACTACCTCTATATTTTGATCTGTTCAGAGAAGAGAAATATTTGTGAATAAATGATGAAGGAATGGAATTGCTGACAAAATGCTGGGATTATATATTAAGAATGGAAGAATTATTATTTGATTGACTCAATGTTTAATTCACCAAAAA
>NW_012101388.1:240158-251453 GCF_000951045.1 Mandrillus leucophaeus | reverse complement strand
TCCAATATATATTATTGGAGATATATATACATATAGGATATACAATTATTATTGTGCCAACATTGAGTAAATCCAAAATTATCTTCCCATTATTCTTTTTTTCTTTTTGGAGACAGAGTTTCAGTCTTGTTGCCCAGGATGGAATGCAGTGACACAATCTCTGCCTCAGCCTCCCGAGTAGTTGGGATTACAGGCATGTGCCAAAACGCCTGGTTAATTTTGTATTTTTAGTAGATATGGAGTTTCTCCATGATATATTATTGGAGATATATATACATATAGGATATACAATTATTATTGTGCCAACATTGAGTAAATCCAAAATTATCCTCCCATTATTCTTTTTTTCTTTTTGGAGACAGAGTTTCAGTCTTGTTGCCCAGGATGGAATGCAATGACACAATCTCTGCCTCAGTCTCCCGAGTAGTTGGGATTACAGGCATGTGCCAAAACGCCTGGTTAATTTTGTATTTTTAGTAGATATGGAGTTTCTCCATGTTGGTCAGGCTGGTGTTGAACTCCCAACCTCAGGTTATCCACTTGCCTTGGCCTTCCGAAGTGCTGGGATTACAGGCGTGAGCCACCACGCCCAGACTATTCTCCCTTTCTTAATGAATAATTCCAGCATTTTTTGAGACATTCCATGCTAATTTTAATGTATGTCTATTCTTTGCCAAATGTGTAGGTAAGAATCAACTGAAGACTTAAAACAAAATGCCAATGTCTAAGCTTGACCAAAATTAATTCCACTTGAGTCTGTCTCAGATAGGTTTCAGACATTGCATTCTATAATTCTTTGTCAGTGATTTTGATGCTTTTTATTAGTTGTTTACCATTGACTTTAAGACAAATCAGGATCTCAAATACAGAACACCAGGCTTTCTATTACTGTTACTCACATACCTTCCAATCTCCTCTAGAAAAAAAAGCAAATGATACCTGCCGTGTTATAGCACTACTGTTATGAACAAATATGGTATTGGAGATGACAAAACTATATCTATAACCTGGACTATCCTATATAAATTTACACATGACTAAGCAAGTTGAAAACAGATATGGTTTTCAATACTCAATGCTCTGTTTAGCTGCATGATGTTAAAGGTTCATGTAAGTTTATTTATAAATTTGATGAAGTCTACACATACTTTATGAACAAATTAGTTTGTGAACATACTTGTTACAAAACAATATAGCCGACCTTCCATCATAAATTTGACTGCAGATTAACCAATTTGGTCATAGTTTCAAAAAACACATTGACATTCATAGAGAAACAAAGGTCTTTGTGTATGTTCAGGAAATTGCAAAAGAAAGAAGGTAAGTTTTCACGATAAACATGTACTTACAGACAGAGAAAGAAATAAAGAAGAAAACATTTAGGAGTAAATTATATCAAGGGAGATTCAGTTTGTATTGCCCCATCTCTGTTTTTCTAAAGGTAGTTTAGAAATAGTAATCATAAATGAGTTAAAACTATATTCTAGTTTTCTTTTTGTATTTATTTCATTATTTTTTCTCTGCAGCCCATCTTCTTTACTTCCCCCTCATCTTGTCTAATTCTAGGCTTTCTTTCTCTGAGTTTCAAAATATGATTTATTGTATCTTGAGGGAAACATGGTTTTTGTAGCAATATACCTCCAGTTTCTTAGGAAAACCAGTTTGAACAAAAAACATAGATATACTATAATATCCTTCATAGATATTTTAGATAATTTTCTACCAATATTCTCATCTTCTTGAATTGACAGTGTGTAGTTCATAACACACTTTTCAAAAATGTAATTTAAACAATTATAGTCACTCAATTATACTTTGCTCACTGCCGAAGAAACCATGTCATGCATAAGGATCAGGATATGGGAATGATATAGTACTTGATTTAGATATTTATCAGATTTACTATACTAGTTTGCTAGGGCTGCCATAATAAAATACCACAGACAGGATGGCTTTTACTGCAGAAATTCATTTTATCACAGTTCTGTTAGGTAGATATCCGAGATCAAAGAGTCAGTGTGGTTTGGTGTTTTCTAAGGCCTCTCTCTTTGGCTTAGAGACAACTGCCATCTGCCTGTGTCCCCACTTAGTCATCTCTCACCCTGTGTGTGTCTGTGTTCCGATCTCCTCTTCTTATAATTACAGTAGCCATAGTGGACTCGGGCTTACGCTAATATCCTTAATTACCTCTTTAATAGTCTCATCTCCAAATGTAGTCATGTTCAGAAGTACTACTAGAAGTTAGGGCTTTGATATTTGTGAGGAAAGGGTACAAAATGTAGCCCATAATATACATATTCATATATACAAACAGGTATTGTTCAGACGTTAGCTATTAGGCTTTTGAATCTATAATCATTGTTTAAATCTGTGAGTGTTATCATGTAGTAAAAACAATGGTGTCTTAATAATATTAATCCTCTCTTGTAGATATAGACTGTTTTGTTCCCTAGTTTGTCATTGATTTCTATCACTTTTTCTGACATATATGAAATCCTTAATAATTAGTGATTGCATGTGTGGATGTGTGGTCGAATACATGGATGGATGAAGGAATGAATGAACCATCACTTGAGCAAATAAATAAAAATACAGAATTTGTATAAACTTTTATATTGTTAGTACAATAAAAGTACAATCAGTGTTACTAGTAAGTCCACAGTAAGTGTTAGGAGTATTTTAACCTTTCTGGCATTAGAAAGCTGGTTCAAATTTACTTCCTTCAAGAACTAAAGTCAGTCCTGCTCTGACTAGTCTATTCTCACCTCACTCACTCAGTATTTGTGAATTGAACTTGGTCCATATGTTTGCTCACATCTGTTGGCTTGCCACTTGCAGAAAATACTCAAATCCAGATGTGGATATGTTTTGCCTGTGCAAATTAATTGGTATGATTATCAAGACTAGAGGCTGTACTTTTGATTTCCCCATGTAGCACCTAAATAGGTTTTCTATACACAGTGGTAACCCAATAAATTTCTTGCTAACTAATGCATCTCCCATTCATGAGCCCCTAGTTGATATTTTTTGTCTTTTGCTGCCTGCAAGTGGAAGCATACATTTCAATTAGATCTCCACTTACTGAAAAGGGAGATTTGTTAGAGAAACCAGAGTAAGAAATTTGTCATGTTGTTTTCATGCAACCATAAAATAGTATTTCAAACTCTGTTATATTTGGGGATTACTCTGCCATATCCTGAAATTCATAAAATGCAATATATGGGTACATAACGGATGAGGTGCATTTCAGAAATGAAAATGATTGCAGTACACAGTTTGTAAATCAAATTTGTGAAACACTTCAGGATGAAAGCCACTATACAATAAATACAGGTTGTGAAAGGATACATGTTTGTTGCGTAAATACAATTTCCTTTGCATGGATATTTTTAACCCCATAATAATCTCCAGGTCAGATTTTAAAACATCCTTTTATTGATGTAATTTGGAAAAATATTGATATAAAATGATTCCTGATGTGTCAGCCACAGATTTCTTGACGTTTTCTTCTGCTTGCTTATTACGTGGCCGTGATCTGACAAAACTAAGATGTCTGTCACCACATTTTCTTTCTATGAAATGTTGGTTCTTATTTTCTAAATTGTAATTTAGCCTCCCATGGTTTGACCTCATCTCAGCAGATAGCTTATATTATCTGTTTTACACAAAAAGAAGATAAAAGGAATTATATATATATATATAAAATTATAGATCATATCTGTACATTATATGTATGTATATATGTATATCAAAACCTAAAAATTAAAATAACTTTTTATGTGTAGAATTTGCTACTTACATTGCAAAGTACAGCCGTTCCTCAGCAAGGGTTTCTCCAGAAGTTAGCCCTAAAATGTGTTTGTAGATTACTGAATGATATAATGTGCAGTGTTTGAAACCGCATAAATAGAATTAACTCACTAAAATGTCCCATTAGAGTGTTTGGAGATTTCTAATAAAACAAACATGTCCAAGATAGTATAATACTCCAGCAAATATTTATATTTACACAATTCTTTCCAATGATAATTACCAAATGTACATAAAAGTAAACATGGAAACACAAGAAATACCAAAATATGTGCAGATTTGATAATACATTTTAATATTTTGCTATAATAGTTCCTGAAGAATATTCATGAAAATATATTTACGCATGAGTCAAATAAAGACAATTGTCAGAACCACACCTAACAATTTTATAATAATTTCCAAACGTTATTCACTGCCCACTGGGTATTTGAATTTTACCGATTATCCCCCAAATATATTATTTACCTTGTATTCTCCCTGGGGGCTCCAATAAAAGACCATACATTACATTTGGTTATTTATCTTTTAGACTTTAGAAAAAAATCCAATATAAATTAATATAAAACTCCAAGGAGTACACAAAACAACAACACATTTCTGCAATAAATGTGAATTTAATGAGACTGAAAGATGCAAGGTCAATATAAAACACTCAGTCATATTCCTACATAACTTTAATAAATAATTTGATTCATATAAAAAAGTAATAATATCAAAGTATGAAAGAAGTTAGTAATAAATCTAAGAAAAATGGTGAAAGATCTTTATGCAGAAACCAAAAAATACTGATGAAAGAAATAAAAGATCTAGATAAGCACAGAGATAAGCCACGTTCGTAGTTCGGAAGCTTGAATATTTTTAAAATGTCGGTTGTTTCCAATTTGATACTATCCCCTTCAAAATGCTAGCAAGCCATATATTTTTTCTTATTGCCAATATGAACTTGATTGGCATTTGAAGGTTAAACTGTCATTGGTTTGCTGGTGTCAATACCATTTGTTTGTGGTATATGATTGATCCTAGTCAGTTCTCAACCTAATACATAATTATTTGTATGTGCTTCTGTTGGCACATTTGTTAATTAATTCTAAACCGTCTTTTATAGTGTGTTTAAAGTATACAGAATGCTCTCAAAAGAATAGTTTTATCACCACTCCAGTAATGTTTGTGTTTCATTTACATGTTAGTTATTATTTAGTTTAAAATTTGCCCCTTGTGATTTATCATTTCACGTATGGATGATACAGAATTGTGGTGTACAATTTCTATTGGTATTTACGTTTTGTTTCATAATTTTTTTCAATTTATCATTTAATTGTGATGTGGTTAAAGAACATACTCTATATAATATTAATCTTTTAAATAAGACTTGTTTAATGGTCCAGTATATAAACTATGTTTGGGGGTTTAAAATGCACAGTAGAAAATAACTATGCATTCTTTATTTTTTGGATGTGGAACTCTAAAAATGTCAAATGGTTTCAGTGGTCAATAATGTTGTCCACATCCTTTATAAATATATTGATAATTTTGTTTAGTTATCACAAGATAATTCAACAGGTATTTTAAAATGTCTTACTTTAGGAATATGGAATTTTCTATTGCTTTGTTCATTTTTTTCAATCATGCTGTATGTGTTTTTGAGGCCCTATTATTAAGCGTTTACACATTTGTCACCATTACAGTTTTTATTTTATTTTATTTTATTTTATTTTATTTTATTTTATTTTAACTACTGGGATACATGTGCAGGAAATGCGGGTTTGTTACATAGGTAAACATGTGCTGTGGTGGTTTGCTGCACCTATCAACCTATCACGTAGGTATTAAGCCTTGCATGCGTTAGCTATTTATTTATCCTGATGGTCTCCCTCCTCCTGTACCACCACCCACCTGTCAGGCCCCAGTGTGTGATGTTCCCCTCCCTGTGTCCATGTGTTCTCTTGTTTAGCTCCCACTTATAAGTGAGAACATACGGAGTTTGGTTTTCTCTTACTGTGTTAGTTTGCTGAGGATGATGGCTTCCAGCTTCATCCATGTCCCTGTAAAGGACATAATGTCATTCCTTTTTATGGCTGCGTTGTATTCCGTGGTATATATGTACCAAATTTTCTTTATCCAGTCTATCATTAATGGGCATTTGGATTGATTCTGTATCTTTGCTATTGTGTATAGTGCTGCAAGGAACATAAGGAACATATGCATCCCTGTATCCTTATATTAGAATGATTTATATTCCTTTAGGTGTATACTCAGTAATGGGATTGCTGGGTGAAATAGTATTTCTGGTTCTGGATCTTTGAGGAATTGCCACACTGTCTTCCACAATGGTTGAACTAATTTACATTCCCACTAACAGCGTAAAAGCGTTCCTATTTCTCCAAAGCCTCGCCAGCATCTGTTGTTTCTTGACTTTTTAGTAATGACCATTCTGACTGGCATGAGATAGTATCTCAGTGTGGTTTTGATTTGCATTTCTCTAATGATCAGTGATGTTGAGCTTTTTTTTTCATATGTTTTTTTTACCACATACATGTATTATTTTGAGAAATATCTATTCCTGTCCTTTGCCGACTTTTTAATAGCGTTGTTTTGTTTTGTTTCTTGTAAATTTGTTTAAGTCTCTTGTGGATCCTAGATATTAGACCATTACAGTTTTTTGATTAACTGGCTCTTTTATCATTATGACATGTCCTTCTTACTTTTGTAGTAGCCCTTGAAGTTCATTTTCCCTGGTATTAATATAGTCACCTTGGTCTCCTTAAGCCTATGATTTTCACGGTGTATCTTTTCCTATCTAGTTACTCTTAATTCCTGTGTCTTTGTATTTAAAGTGCATATTTATTTTGAAGCCTATAGTTGATTCTTGCTTGATTAATCAGAGTGATTAATTAAGTTATAAAAGAAAAGCAAAGACTATAGCTATGCTTCAGTTTGGAAGTCCACACATTCTAGGCTGAAGATTGTGGCTGTCATACCAGATCATAACAGTTTTGGAAAATGCATATTTCTGGTGCATAATATGGAATGGCTTCACAGGAATGTGGGAGGAGCTGAAATAGAGAAACTTGCAAAGTGGTAGGTTGAGTTTCAGAGAAATAATTCCTAAACATATCAGCCTCAAACACTGATGCAGATGGAAAAGCTAGAGAGTGCAGGAGAGTCAGAATTTCAGTCCATCTGACAACCACACTGGGACAGCAGATGAAGTTTGGGGGAGCTTTGGGGAACCTGCTTTGTCTATGACATGAATGGAGGCCACTGTGTCTGAGCAAGCTGTTCTCTGTGACCAGAAAGACCATTAATCAATAAAAACCCCTTTTTTACTTCTACCTTTCAAATTGCATGTGAGCATCTCTGGTTGGCAAATGACAAAGCAATAGGATTTTGGAAGAAATTTATCCATTGTGTATATGAGTGGTAGTGCCAGGTTGACAAAAATCAGGCAGTGTTAAGTACTAACCTGGTTTGTCATTCTCTTTCAACTCAATCATGTTATGAATGTGACTCTTTTGAAGGTGGTGTGAAATGAATAAGCAGAGCTTTAGGACATTTAAGCTGGCAGCACATTTTCAGCCTTATTTGGAAAGTGGAGAACATGGAATAAAAAACAATTTACACTTTAAAAAAGAGAAAAAGGAAACAGAGGTACAATAGAAAAGCTAGAACAGAGTACTCAAAGGCCACTACTAAGAAGCAATAGAAATGTATATCACAGATGCTAACACTATATTTTATCAGATTTTTGATTTCTATATTTCAGTATTCAATGATGTAAGTTACCAAAATGATAGATTTCAGAATACATTTGGGACATGACATGGTGCAGCAGTCATTAATGTCACTCATCAAGTATTTATAGCTCTTTTTTTCCAGGCTAGAAGAAAAATTGAACTGCCCAGAGCTTTTCAAAGTGGTGGCTGTGGGATTTGCTTTGGTCAATGTAATGTAAACAAAAATGTGTTCCTTGCACACAGAAGCTTGAAGGACCAGATGGCCTTTTACTATATTCTCTTTCCACAGCTGTGGTGATGCAGCAAATTCATCACACTAGTTACAGTCGCTCTGTCAACTCATACAGGACAGACAGCCTGAGAAAGAGGTAAACTTATTTTGTGCCATGTCACTGAGATCAGGCATCTGTTTCTACAGTACAAAGCTCATCCAAATAAATACAATGGTGTTAACAAGACATGGCCAGTGGAACAAAGTAAACATGAATTTAAATGCTTTTCCACACATTTTCCTTTGTGTGACTATAGGAAATTGTGTACATCCTCTGAATATCAGTTTTCTTAAAATGTCTCTTGTTAAAGATAATACACGTAAAACAACTAATATAGAAGGCATTCCATAAGTTGTATCTATTATTAATAGAAATTGGTCAACAATGTAACAATTATTCAATAAAACTACCTAGCGTGTGGCAGCAAAAGATCATGCCAGGAATGAAAACACATACCTCTATGAAAAGTGATATATCTTCTAGAAAGCTAAAGTGAATCTAAGGAAAAGGACAAGCAAGATCTATTGTTCCCCTGAAGATATGGTTTCCTAAAAACGAAGATTAGCATTCTCTTCATTCATATTCCCTTCTCAAGTAAAGCATGGAAATTAAATAAAACAAAGTGTAATAACTGTTTTCTCTTCTAGAGTTGTTATCAGTGTCCATGGTGAGCGACACTTCATGAATAACACATTGAATCATTAGCATATCAAAGCAGCTTTCCTTTTGCTGTTATTTCACCACATGGATCAGGTCTTTGATTAGAACTAAGCAACATTTGGGCATGCTGTTACTTCACAAAGGATTAGCTAATGGAGAGAACCTAATCTCCTATCATTTGGGACATTTTGTATTAATTCAAATACTTAGAAAACAAGTCCATAAGTGAATGCTATGCAAGACATGCTGCAGCTCCAATCTGCGTCTTTCATCCCTAAAATAACTGAGTTTTATTATCATCCACTTCAGATGAGAGATATTTTTTGTCACAAACAATTTCATGGTTAGACACATTTTTTTTTGTTCAAAATTACATAAAAAATCAAGAAGAAAGCATGCATCCCATGTAGAAAATTCTGCCAAAAAAAAAAAAAAAAAACAAAAACAAACAGTTAAATTCACTTGCATTAGGAAAAATGTTCGCGTGTTCTTTTATTTAGACACTGTACTGCATTCCAAGAACATCTAATAACGTGCAGATGAATAGGACACTGTTCCTACTCTTAGTTATCTGAATTATCTTAGGAGTGATAAGCAAATCATCGTAAATTAATATTAGGCATGTTTAATTGAGTCAGATTGTATATGACATGGGAACTCAGAAAAAGTGGCAGTTTGGGTTATCTGAAGATGACTTCATAGTTAATTTAACCTTTAGGCTGGATCTTACTTTTAGCTAAACTAAAAGTAGAGAAAGGAAGAAAGGAAAAAGAAAGAAAAAGAGATTAAAAATTATGTTTTTAATCAAAGAAGCAGCAAATGAAATGTAGGCGTGTGTAAAGAAGAAATCATAGAGTATACTGAAAACTGAAAGATACGTATTTTAATGGGGAAGTCAGGTGCATTTTTTAGACTGAGATTAGAGAAGACAGAAATACTAGTTTTAGGGTGGAAGCAACAAGTATCTTAGATGCAATGCTAAGAAGAGACTTCTTTTCTGTCTTCAATGAGAATAATAATGTTTTTTTTTTTTTTTAATTATTTGTTGTATTATTTAGTCATCTTTTTTTTTTTTTTGTTTGTTATTATGTTAATTGACAAATCATAATTGTATATATTTATTGGGTAAAATATGATGTTTTAATAGATGCATAAATGTGGAATCATTGCATCAAGATAATTATTATGTCCATCACCTCACTTATGTTTTTGGAGGAGACGTTTGAAATTTACTCCTAGTTATTCTTCTTTTTACTTTTAATCGATATATAATAATAGTACATATTTAGGTGTATAGAGTGATATCTCCATATATGTATACAATATGTGACAATCAAATCAGGGAAATTAGCATATCTGTTACCTCAAACATTTGTTATTTCTTTTTGTTGGGTGCATACAAAATCTTCTCTTCTAGCTATCTGAAAATAAGCAATACATTTTTTAACAACTATAGCCACCCTACAGTGCTACAGAACACTATAACTTATTCCTTCTATCTAGCTTTAATTTTGTATCCACTTGCCAACCTCTATCATCTTTCTTTCTCCCCTTTGTTTCCCAGCCTCTAATAAACACTATTGTACTCTTTACTGCTATGAGCTCAACTTTTTTAGCTTCCAAATATGAATGAGAACATATGCTTGCATGTTCTGTGCCTGACTCATTTAACTTAAGATACTCTAGGCTTGTTCTTGTTGCCTAGAATTACAGGATTTTTTTAATGACTTAATAATATTCACTTTGTATATATACAGTATTTGGTTTATACATTTATCTGTTGATTCTACGTTTTGGCAATTGTGAATAATGCTACAATAAACATGGGAGTGCAGAGATCTCTTTGATATCCTGATTTCCTTTCCTTTGAATATATACTTGACATTGGGATTACTAGATCATATGATAGTTCTATTTTTAGTTTTCTGAGGAACTGCCATATTAGATTTTGTAATGGCTCCACTTTATTCCACATCCTCATCAGCATTTGTCATTTTTTGTTTACTTGATGCTACCTATTCTAACTGGGGTGAAATGATACTTCATTTTGGTTTTGATTTCCATGTCCTTGAAGATTGATAATGTTTAGCATTTTTTTCATTTATCTGTTTGCTATTTGTCTTTGTATTTGTATTTGTCTTCTTTTGAAAAATGTCTATTCAGATCTTTTGCCTATTTTTTTTTTCTCTTGAGTTGTTGGAGTTCCTTGTATAATCAGGATATTAATCCCTTTTTGGGTGAATCGTTTGCAAGTATTTTCTCTCATTCTGCAGGTTGTCTCTTCTCCCTGTTAATGATTTCCTCTGATGTGTAGAAGCTTTTTAGTTTAATATAATCCCATTTGCCTACTTTTGCATTTGTCACCTGTGGTTTTGAAATGTTACCTATAAAATTGTTGCCCAGACCAATGTTCTAAAGTGTTTTTTCTATGTTTTCTTCTAGAAGTTTTATAGTCTTGGGTCTTACATTGAGGACTTTAAGCCATTTTGAGGACATTTTTTGCATATGATGAGAGATAGGGGTCTAGTTTCATTATTCTGCATGTGGATATCCAGTTTTCCTAGCACTGTTTTTTAAAGTCCTTTACCCAATGATTGTTCTCAGCACCTTTATCAAGTCAGTTGGCTGTAAACGTGTCTATTTATTTCTAAGTTATCCATTCTGTTCCATTGGTCTATGTCTGGTTTTATACCTGACATCTACCATGTACCATGACCTGTACCATGCTGTTCTGATTACTATATCTTTGTGGTGTATTTTGAAGTCCTGTGGTGTGATGCCGCCACCTTTGTTCTTTTGGTTCAGGATTGCTTTGG
>NW_012101388.1:232979-239361 GCF_000951045.1 Mandrillus leucophaeus | reverse complement strand
TATTACTAGATGTTTAAAAATGGAGATTATCAATTATTCTTTCAGCCATCAAATAAACAAAAGTAGGGTTCCATATTTGGTGGAGTTAAACCCTGCTCATAGCACAATATATGGAACACAGTTATGTGAAAGAATGAATTAACAAAAGAAAAAATTTAGAAAGAATGGAACATAATTCAGAAGGACATGTGATTGAGACTGTACTACATGAGAAGAAAAGGGGGAAAAAACGTCATATAACATGAGGCCAAAAATAGGAAAGGTAAGAATATAGAGAATAGTACTTGTGCAGTGATAGTGTACTTGGGAATTATAAAAGATTCCACTTTTAAGCAAGGCCATAGAGAGGGGAAGATGGAGAGAAGGATTGAAGGGGTGTGAGCTGTTCAATAATGTGAGCTTCCTATAGGTATTTTCACAATCAGAATATATGCTGTTATTCAGATGTCATAAGACTCATTTAATGCGGTGATCACCACAGCCAGTTAGAATGGGGAACTATGGCAGGATTGTTAAATTGTATCCTAGATACAATTATCTTATGATCACGAAGTTTCTTATGTATTTATATAAGAAAGTGATATAAATAGCATACCTTCTTTTATATCCTGCAATCTATATGTGAGGTAGGTTATAAGCTAGTGGATTAAAGGCATTTTATTTTCAATGTGTGTGTCAGAATAAATGAACTTTCTCAAACTATGTGATTCATCACAGAATAATAAAAAATGATTCTCATTCTAATGACAATAAATATATACTAGAAGGATGGTCATTTATTCCATGCCTGCTGCATGTTCCCATAATTCTTTGAAATGCTTTACATACATTTTTATATTTATTATTCAAGATAATCCCATATATTAGAAATGTATAACAGCAGTTTTTACTGCCTGCATTATCTTCCATTGACCTACAGTGAACAGTTCAGTGAGAACTCAGACCCACTCTGGCAGTTTCTCCCTTCACACTGCACTATGCTTGCAGTTTACTGCCTCAAGACTTACCTGGCAACTATTGGCAGGAGATTCAACTAACTGGAGTGCAAGATCTAGTAGATGAATTCTCAGCTACCCATTCCTCAGATGAACAGGTCTAGGAGGACTCTCAGTTTTACAGAGGCCCTGTGGATTTGAACTTTCATTGTTTATATCTATCGGCTCTATTTCATTCTCATTCCCTATTCAACTCTCCTCACTCCCTCATTCCCGATTCCTGTGATCACGTCCCAAATTAAATTCCTGTGCTTTCATTCTCCTCTTAGATTTATTTTATGGGGGAGGAATCAGAATTGAAGTATAATTGTTATCGATTTTACATAGGGAGAAAACAAGTTTCAGGTAGATTAAGTGATTTACCAAAGTTTTTCCATTTGAAAAGTGGTAAACTCAATATATTCTTAAGTAGCAGCACAGCCATAAATTTGGAAGACCATTGAGAGGTATGGGACAACAGTTGTGATATAGGCAAAAGCAGAGGCTTCTCTTCCTATTGGCAGCTCAAAGTGAGCAAGGGGTAGTACTGAGAGTATTGTAATTAGCTGAAGAAATGGGTCATCATAGACAGGAGTGTCCAACCTGGAGCATACACAGGGGGCTGGGTCTTAAAGCCATCTCCCTATGGGGCCTCAACAGAATAGATTCTCTCTCAGCCAATATATGGTAAAACAGTGATCAGAACTAAGATTTGAGCCCCAGTGTTTTTGGCAGTTTTCTATGTTCTCAATCAAAAAGCATAATGATTCTCTTCACCGAAAAGGCTGTATCTTAATCCATTCTATAAACTGTAAACTCACATCTTGGTAAACTCAATATATTCTTAAGTAACAGCACAGCCATAAATTTGGAAGACCATTGAGAGGTATGGGACAACAGTTGTGATATAGGCAAAAGCAGAGGCTTCTCTTCCTATTGGCAGCTCAAAGTGAGCAAGGCCTAGTACTGAGAGTATTGTAATTAGCTGAAGGAATGGGTCATCATAGACAGGAGTGTCCAACCTGGAGCATACACAGGGGGCTGGGTCTTAAAGCCATCTCCCTGTGGGGCCTCAACAGAATAGATTCTCTCTCAGCCAATATATGGTAAAACAGTGATCAGAACTAAGATTTGAGCCCCAGTGTTTTTGGCAGTTTTCTATGTTCTCAATCAAAAAGCATAATGATTCTCTTCACCGAAAAGGCTGTATCTTAATCCATTCTATAAACTGTAAACTCACATCTATACAACTCTGTATATAATCTCCCCTCAATGAACTGTTATGAAAAAGAATTACAATCAGACACAGTGTTTTGGAAAACTTAAGAAAGGCAGTTATTTTGGAAAATATATTTATTATCAAATATTCAAGAGCCTCAAAAATGTTTTGCAGCTTCTAGTGTAATTATTGTTTTCAAATGATATGAATGTGCTCTCAATTTGATATCAATGAACATGGATTATTTCTGCATACATAAATTAGATGTTTTCTAAGAAGATTTTTGTAGCAGTTATCATTACATAAACAAAGATTAACACACTAACAGTTCTTGTAGAGTTTATTCAATAACAAGGCAATATAAGTTTTCTGCATAGGAATGCCTTTAGTCACTTTATAAAATAATGTGGATGGGACACTTCTGAAACCAACAGTTCTTGTTCATTTAATTACAGTTTTGTTAATATAATCACTCCAGTAGGGGATGTGTTACTTGGTGGGTGATATTTTCTTCACACCATGAGATGCACATTCACAGTGTTTGTCTCTATTAACTTAATTAAGAAATTACAATTAGAAAAAGAACTATGCGTTGAACATTTATTTGAGCATACAGAGGAAGTAATGAGAATACAAGCATGTGTGGTGAGGACGCATTGTCTATGTAAACCTTTCCGGATTACAGAATCAGCAGCTGGCATTTTAGTTATTGTTTAAGGACTCTCTCATTGTCTTTGGCATTTTGTGCACATAAGCACAAATCAGTGCCTAAAACATTTTTAAAATGCCTATGCATAAATGCATTCTGTTTCTTTAAGAATTTTAAAAGGATATAAAATATATTAATATATGCAAAAAACAACATTTCACATTAGTTTGCTCTTAGAGGAAGTGGTTGAGACTGTTTGATAAATAATGAGTGGCATCTGCCTAATTCCATTAGGTTGTAAAGTTTTCTCTGAGGAAGAAAAAAAGCAATCTAGTGTGTTCTTTCAAATGAGAAAAGTTGTATGTATATTCTTCATAGCAGCCATTATGAAATATATCCCTGAGGGCAAATTTGTAATAATATCCAGCTGTTACTCAAACTATACCCTAAAATGTTCCTGCTAAACAATCACATTAAACCAGAACAAGAGGAAAATATGTATTTTCATAACAACTCTTAGGGTAAAAGAAATTTATATTAGAGAATAGAGTTAATTTACATATTTAAAAGGAAGATTAATTTGAATATACAGGTAAAATGCAAGTTATTTAAAATGACAAAGAGAGCTCATCATAGTCTGGCTCCTACATATTCCCTCAGAATAATCCAGGGATATGATAGTTCCCTAACCACCATGACTTCAAGTCACTAAGATGCTCTCTCACCTCCCTCTAGTTTTGACCTCCTGATTTTTATATATATATATTATATTTATATAAAATAAATATATTTATATAATGCTCTTTGCTCCCTTCCTAGTTTAAACAATTATTACCTATTTTCAAAATTCAAATGGGAAATCACCTCCTCCAGAAAATCTCCCCAAGCCTCTATAATTGGACGAAGTTGCTCCTCGTCTGCTTCTCCCTTATCATAGGTCTTAAAGTTTTAAGCGTGCTTTTTTTTATATACTGTAAGTTCCTAATAGATAAGACACTGACTCAGCATTTTATACAGAGACAAATAAACTATGCTGAGGCTCAGGTGTCTGAAAGGCGGTCCTGACTTTGTAATATAGTACAAGGCATTTTATATGAGGAAATTAGGCCAGGTTCACATTTATTTTAGGAAAATGCCCAATCTACAATCCTCCAGCCTCTACTTGAGCATTTTTAGTATTGTGGAGCTTATGAGCACAGTAGAGAGTTTTGTATTTTAAAGAATTATTTTATTTTAGAAATATTTTAGGTATATAGAAAAATTGTGAAGATGGTACAGAGATTTCCCATACACTCCCCACTCAGTGTTCCTGACTATTAACATCTTACATGAGTATGTCACATATGTTACAATTAATGAAGCAATGTTGGTATATTATTATTCACTAAAGTCTGTAATTTACTCAGATCTCCTTTGCTTATACCTCAATGTCCCTTTTCTCTTCCAGGGTCTTCTACAGAACACTAAATTTAATTTAGTTGTCATGTCCTTAGACTCCTCTTGGTTGTGACAATTTATCCGATTTGCTTCTTTTTGATGACTTTGGCAGTTCTGAGGCGCACTGGTGAGGTATTTTGTAGAATGATTCACAATTGGGATTTGTTTGACCTTTTCCTTATGATTAGAAAGGGATTCTATGATTTTAGAAGGATGACTATAGTGGTAAAGTGTCATTGTCATCACATCATTTCAATGATTCATCCTATCTACATGACATATCAATGACATACCACTGTTGACGTTGATCTTGATCCCAAGACTGAGTGGTATTTATGCTTCTCCACTGAAGCTATCCTTTCCTTCTCCCTCTCTATTATTTATGGGAGAAACTCACCATGTGCAGCCCAGATTTAAGGAGTCAGGAGTTACATTTCACCTCTTTGAGAAGATAGTATTTCATACATTATTTGAAGTCTGCATGGGAAAATTTTCTGTTGCTCCCCATTTATTTATTTATTTATTCAGTCATTTATTTATATGAATATGAACTCACAGATCTTTATTTAGGGCTTTGTGTTATACCCAGTGCTCCTTTGTTTATTTTATTGCTCAAATCATTTCAGCTTTGGACATTGAGAACTCTTCAGGTAACTGCCTTGTTTCGTTGACATATTCCTGTTTTTGTGTGTGTGTTTGTGTGTGTGTGTGTGTGTGTGTGTGTTTAGTAATTTCTTACTCTCTGCCACAATAATCTGCTCCAGTTTTCATCTTGTTTGTGTCTTGGTTTTGCCCTGGATCAGCTATTTTTACAAGGAGTTTTGGGTCCTTCTATTGAAGAATGATATTAGAAATAAAGACCTGGCTTCTAGGTGTGCCCATTGCTACTGGGGTGTCATTGCTTCAAGAACTTCTGAGCTGGCATCTCATGTATATAAACATGTCTGTTAATAGTTCTAGCTGCAACTATTTTCATCTATATTAACCTTTAAGTGAGTGTATGTTGATGTCATGCTGATACATGACCTAATGGATTATTCCAACCTCTAACTATTATTTGGATCATTCCAACCTCAAACTATGCAAATTGCCATTTTAACAGTGATCAATGTAGCTTCTACAATTTGCTGTCCATTTTCCTAATTGTTCAATTCCAGTATAATTGTATAATGATATCAGAGTTGTTAGCGTACACTTTCATGAGGAAAAAAAAAGAAGCTTATTAGAGTGCAGTGCTTACATGCAGTTTATTTTCATTTAGTTTTACAGACTTCACTCAATTCTACTTTCTTTGATCAGTTCTTCCTATCCCACCCCTGCTCAATTTACTGAGATTGTTTCATGTATATATAGTAATACAGTTGGATTGCTTTGTCACATTCTGAAATCCATCCCCAAATCCTATGATAAGTAATTTTTTGAGAAATCATATATCAAAAGTATATTCTTAATGCTACTAATTTCTATGGATTTTCAAACAAGTATTTTATGTGGTAGATAATTACTTCATAAAAATTCTGTGTTTCACTTATTTAAACCCTCCTCTTAATTCTTCAAAACCACTCTTCTCACTAGACCTCTACTTTTGTTTATACAGTATATAACTGGGATCATGTAGTATACAGCTTTTCCAGACTGGCTTATTTTATTTAGCAATATGCATATAAGATTCATCAATACCTTTTCACAACTTGGTAGCTCAATTTTTGCTGAGGAATAATTCACCGTGCAGCAAAATGCATTATACATTTTACAAAGGTACCGGTTTATTTACCAATTTACTTTTTACAGAATGTTTGATTCCAACTTTTGGCAATATAAAAAAGGTTTTATAACAATTTAGATGCAAATTTTCATGTGGACATATCTTAAAATTGCTGAAAAATACAATGAAATTATTTTTAGCTTTGTATGAAACAAAAAATTGTCTGCCAAAGTTCTATACCATTTTGCATTCCCATTAGCAATTAAGAAAACTTCTTGCTCTTTTTTCTCAAAATCATTTGATATTGTCAGGCATTTGGTATTAGCCATAATAATA
The DNA here is from genome assembly GCF_000951045.1 of Mandrillus leucophaeus. Lineage (NCBI taxonomy): Eukaryota > Metazoa > Chordata > Mammalia > Primates > Cercopithecidae > Mandrillus > Mandrillus leucophaeus. The sequence continues at coordinate 233,041 of NW_012101388.1, read as the reverse complement.
ATTGTATAGTTGTATCTCATGGTTGTCTGAATTCAGAATTCTCTCATGACAAATAATGTTGT
>NW_012101388.1:217415-231275 GCF_000951045.1 Mandrillus leucophaeus | reverse complement strand
CGAATGTTGAACTAGCCTTGCATTCCCAGAATTAATCCTACTTGGTTATCATATTTTAGTTGATTTTGAATATGTGTCCTTTGTTAATACATTGTTGAATTTCATTTGCTAATATTTGTTGAGGATTTCTGCATCTATATTCACACAATATATCAGTTGATAATTTTCTTGGAAAACATTTGTATCGTTTTGGCATTAAGTTAATACTGGACTCATGGAATGAGTTAAGAAGTGTTCCGCTGAAGCCCCGTCTCTACTAAAAATACAAAAAATTAGCCAGGCGAGGTGGTGGGCGCCTGTTGTCCCAGCTTCTAGGGAGGCTGAGGTAGGAGAATGGCGTGAACCTGGGAGGCGGAGCTTTCAGTGAGCCGAGATGGTGCCACTGCACTCCAGCCTGGGGGACACAGCGAGACCCCGTCTCAAAAAAAAGAAGTGTTCCTTCTACTTCTGATATATAACAGTTAAACAATCTAGGTATAGTGCACCATTTTGGAATGTTATTAATTATTGATTCAATTTTCTTAGTAGATATAGACCTAGTAAGAGCTTATTTTTCTCTTTGTGTGAGTTTTGCTTTGATTATTTCAAGAAAGTGGTCTGTTTGCTGTAACTATTTCAATTTGGAGGTACAGAGTTGTTTCAAACATTTAAAAATATTTTTAAAATCATTTTAGTGTTTAGAAGATAAAGAAGTAATCTCATCGCTCTCTCTTTCTCTCCTTCTCCCTCTCTCTCTCTCTCTCACTCACACACACACACACACACAAACACACACACACACCACACAGTTGCTTTCTCTCTCTTGCTGTTTCTTCTAGTTAGTCTAGCTAGGGTTTTATTCATTTTATTAGCCCTTCCAAAGGACTAGATTTTGGGTTTATTTATCTATTATTTTTCTGTTATCAATATCATTGTTTCTGCTCTCATTTATATTGTTAGATTTATTCTACTTTTTTAAAAATTAAATTTATCTTCTTTTGCTAGTTTTTTAGTGACTTTTGCTAGTTTTTTAATGACATATACTTTTTTTAGATCTTTGTTCTTTTTTAATATACACATTTAAGTACATCATTTTTATCTAACTACTATTATATATCCATTCCCCAAGTGTTAATGTTTGATACATTTTAGTTACATTTTCCTCTAGATTAAAATATATTCAGTTTCTCTGGAGATTTCTTATTTGCTCGTTAAGTTCTGTGAAGTTTATTATGTAATTTTAAAAAATGGAGTTTTTCAACATTTTTAGTATGTTTTTGCTCTTGATTTCTATGTTAATTTTAATTCAATTAAAGTAGAAAAATATTGCAGTCTAAAAATATACTTTGTATAAGTTTTAATCTTTAAGGTATTTAAAGTCTGCCTTAAGTCCAAATGCTGTCTGTCTTAGTAAATATTTAATGTGAGCTTGAGCAGAGTGTATATTCTCCTGTTTTTAAATGAAGTATTCTTTAAATGTTCAAGATAATTGAGAGTATTATTCATATCACATGTACTAAATTTTTAAAATATACTCAAATTACTGGAAAAAAAGTTTTGAAGTTCCCAGCTTTAATAGTAGAATTGTCTGTTTCATCTTCCAGTTCTGCCAATTTTTGCCTCATATATTTTTATGCTTTATTGTTAAGTACATATAAGTTAAGGATTGTTATGTGTTATGAAGAATTGATCCCTTTATCATTTACATAATGCCTATATTTATATTTGAGTATTTTCATTTTTCTGATATCAGCTTTACTTATTATAGTTATTTTATCTTTTATTTGGTTAATGATATCTTTTCTCATCCAAATCCTTTTAACCTCTGTTTTAATATTTAGAATCAATTTCCTTAAACAGCATATAGTTGCAACTTAATTATTTTATTAAATCTAAAAATGCATTATTTAATTGGTACATTAAAACCATTCAGCCAGGCACAGTTGGTCACATCTGTAATTGCAGCACTTTGGGAGGCTGAGGCAGGCAGATCACTTGAGGTCAGGAGTTCAAGACCTCCTGGCCAACAGGTTGAAACCCCGTCTCTACTAAAAATACAAAAAATTAGATGGGCTTGGTAGCGCGTCCCAGCTACTCGAGAGACTACGGCCGAAGAATTGCTGGAACCGGGGAGGCAGAGGTTGCTGTGAGCTAAGATCGCACCACTGCACTCCAGCCTGGGGGACCTATACTCTGTCTCAAAAAAGAGAACAATTTTTTTTAAAAAATTATATTAAAATGACTATCTATGTAACTAGATTAATATCTGCCATGTTTACAACTATTTTCTATACATTGAATTTGATTTTTGCTTCTCCCTTTCCTCTTTTTCTCCCTTCTCTGTTTTTAATTAACTATCATATTAATCTATTTTATCACCCATATGATATAAATTATAGTTATTTTTTAAAAAATTAGTATTAAAAATACCACTTGTTCTCACATTTAAATGGGAACTAAATAATAAAAACACAAAGACACAAAGAGGGAAACAACAGATACTGAGACCTACTTGAGGAAAGAGGGTAGGAGGAGGGACAGGATCAGAAAAAATAACTATTGGATACTACGCTTAGTACCTGAGTGAAAAAATAATCTGTGCACCAAACCCTCCTGACATGAGTTTCCCTACATATCAAACCTGCACATGTACCCCTGAACCTAAAATAAAAGTTAGAAAAAGCAAACAAATACTTCTTAGGTTCTATTCTTTCTTCTTCTCGTGGTGTTTAAATTACTGGGTATTCTGTTTTACTTTGTGTGTGTGTGTGTGTGTGTGTGTGTGTGTGTGTTTGTCTCTCATATTGGGAATTTCTGTTTTTCTATTATCAAATTGATTTATTCTTCCGTTGGACATGTCCGTAACTGACTTGCCCATCAAAGCCATTCTTCAATTCTGTTCCAGCATTTTATATTGCTAGCATTTTTTTTATTCTTCTTTGCAGTTTGTATGTTTCTGCTTATATTACCTATTTGTTATTGCATATTGTCAAATTTTCCAGTAGAGCCCTTATTATACAGATTTCACTTATTTATTTATTTAGATAGATTCTCACTCTGTCACCCAGCCTGGAGTGCAATGGTGCAATCTCAGTTCAATACAACCTCCGCCTCCCAGGTTCAAACAATTCTTGTGCCTCATTTTCCAATTAGCTGGGATTACAGATGTGCACCACCACAACTGGCTAATTTTCCTATATTTAGTAGGGATGGAGTTTCACCTTGTTGGCCAGGCTAAGGTGATTTGCCTGCCTTGGCCTCCCAAAGTGCTGATATTACAAGTATGAGCCACCGTGCCCGGCCTATAGTCATTTAAATTCCCTGTGTGATAATTCTGACATCTGTGTCATATTTGAGTCTAGTTCTAATGCTGGTGTTTTCCATTCAGTCTTTTTTTTTTTTTTTTTTTGCCTTTTGGCATGCCTTCTACTTTTTGGTTGAAAGCTACACATTTTCTATCAGATTCAGGAACTGAGGTAAGTTGCCCTTTAGTGTGAAGTTTTATTTCATCTGGCTAAATGTTTGGCTTTATTGAATGTTTTCAGTAGCTGCAGCTGCCATAGGCTTTAAATATATTCAGTGTCTTTGTTTTTGACCTACGGCTTTACATATATTCCTCCTCAGCAACAGGCTAAAACTTGTAGCTGTTATTGTACTTTTGTACTGAGCCAACTGGTGTGCTGGTCAGTTGTGTGGGAGGTGCGTGAGCTGTAATCTTATGAACAAATCTTAGTCTTTAATGAGTCTGTGTCTCTGGGCTGTAAGCTTCACAAGTTTTTCTCTAGTCCTGTGTCCTTCCTTAACCCCCTCCCCAGTTTTAACTTAGTCAGAAAGGCTAGACCATGCTAGAATATGAGGATAAATTCCCCACAGTTGGAATAAGACTCGGGTATAGTATTTTCCTTGGAGAGCAAATTTTGTTCTGGAAAAAGCTCTGGGTATAGTCTATAACAATCGCTCTTCCCCTGCCCTTGCTAGATAATAAGAATATTATCTCATTTTTATTTGTAAGAACATAATGGAGTTCATGGAGAAAATCTCACAAAATGTGGGATTCCTTTAAGGTTGGAGCAACCAGTTGTTTCTTTCTCCCATTCTTATCCACACTTGCCTTTGAGGTGTATGTCAAAATCAATATTTAACTGTCCTACTAGTTTAGGGCTCTAGTGGCTTCTGTCCCAGGTAGGCAGAGCTCACCGTGATTATCTGCATTTTTCCATCTTTCCAGACTTGGAGGTGATAGTTTGCTGTGCAAGCGTAGTTCTCTGATATATCCAAGAAGAGCTGTTGCTTTTCAATTAGTTCAGCATTTATCTTGAAAGTATGGAGTGAGAACTTCTAAGCTCTTTACATTTTTCAAATGAAGCTGTTTCTCCAGAGTACATTTTTGAGGATAAAACTTTCTTGAATGGTATTACATTAAATTAAAGGTAATCTCTCTTACATTGCATCAGGGATTGCAAACAAATCTCTAGATTCAAAATTAGGGCAGTTCCTCTTCCATACATACTCTTCCAAATTTTAAAGATAATGTTTTCTCCTCAGTCCTTTATTTTCCTCACCACGGTTACTGTTCCTACATTTGCTCATTACTTACGTGTCTTCCTTGTATCAACAACGTGCTGGGACTGACTTTTATCAGCCTAGGAAAGCTGATTCCTAAATTTTCAGAAATTGTTGTGAGCTGTTGTCAAGCACATCATTATTAAAAGTGGAATAATATCCTTTTAAAATGCAATTATTGTTTGTAAATGTTATGGCATATTTCCTTTATATTAGTAACATTTTAATAGAATTATGTATGTACATATAAATATAATTTTCTTTTCAGATTTACAGTTGTTGTTTATCTGCACACCATATCCCTGTACTGTGCATGCACTTTAATTACTAATGTCCTGCATTATATGAGATCCAATAAGAATAATGAAACCCTTAGGACACCTCTCATTGCTAAATAAATAAGCTATTGTCCTTTTCACAAATGTAAACCCTCTTTAGAAAGGCGTAAATTCAATGGCCATTGGATTGCATTAGATTTGTTTCTCAGAAAGCTTTCTCTCTGTCTCTGCCTCCCACTCTTACTCAAACATGATTGATAGAGAATTTGAGTAATACATTCACTGTTACCCGCTCTAACTGTAATGAAGCAAATCAGGTTTTATTTTCTTGGTAGTACAGATTGAATGTGTTTCCAGCAGTTCCTTTTTCAGAGTCTTTTATACAAGTTCAAACATATTGACTAGACCTTTAAGCTTAATCTGTAACTTCTGAATAAGTCAGTATCTACAAAGAGTGATAACTAAAAAGGACAGGATATCATTTGTCTTAGAACAGAAATCTTTTAATTATTAAATATTCTTTAGGGTCTAATTGGTTTTGCTAAGGTGACATTTCAGGTTAAATAATTAATATATTTAAATTTAATTTTAGATTTTTAGACATTATAAATTATTTTAGATGAGCTAAATGTATCTTTTTTGTTGGGGTGTTTCAAAGGTCAATAAGTGAATTTATTTTCAGTCTTCTAAGATCATTTTTCCAATGTTGCAAGCAGCACAAAGTCAAATGATCTTCAACACATATCTTTAATTAATTGAAATTGCTGTCAAACTATTGTATATTCAAGTGATTATATTTTACCAAGACCAGCATATATAATCAACTTTTCAAGACATCTATTCGTGTAAAATATGCTTTCTTTTACTTTCTTAATTTATTGCATACATTAAATACCAATCCTTTATTATTCTTTACTAAGATATTTAAGGCTACTTTTCTGAAATTATCAATATAAAATATGCTTATGAATTACTATTATGAATTAGTGTTATCACAGTTATTCTAACAGCTCAATATTGCTCGCAGTAATTTACTTACTGTTTAGTCAGCCAAGGTTTTCAGTGCTTTTTTTACTAGACTTTGTTTTCCAGTTTGTCTTAGGATAGTCACTGTGAAAAGGTGACTCCTTATTCTCTTTCCTATGAACATTATACTTCAATTAGTATTACTCAAAATACCATTGTATTTATGACAAAACTGGCTTGTATTTACTATATCCAACAATCAATAAACACAAATTGTTAGAGATTCTTTTCAACAATGAAAGCCACATTTCTAAGTGTGCTCTTACAGGGTTTTTCACAATTAATAGTTATATGGGTGTCTACTTTGTCTTCCAAGCTGGTTTCCTTGGAAGCAGATTCTGAGAAATAGATAAATATATAGGACATACTTAAAAATCTCTTTTGAGATCAGCATTTGAGGAAAGGAAGAAAAGATTTGGCAAACGGAAGCTTACCTTCTATGCAGGCACAACAAATGCCTCGGCTGACACTGTGTAATGCTTAGGAGATGGGGTGTTCCTTCAGAGTTGTACCAGGCTGGAGCAAAGACTAGGACTTTACACATAGCGTGAATCAGCCACTCTATATAGACGAGTGCTCATTTTCTGTGGGGAAGCAGGCAGATAAAACAGATAAAGAATATTTCTGACAGTGGACTTAGCACCTAAGAAAACAAGTCCTTCATTCCTCAGGAGAAATATTGGAGGCAAAGCACAGTACCCGTCACAATCTGCATTTTGTGTCTACAGATCCACATTCTTGCATAGGTTCTAGAAGTAGCTCCTCCAGGACTCAACTGTGTCTTTCTTCTTGAGAGATAGAGGAAAGTTACTGGGTGAGCCTCACACCCCACTGCTACAGCTGGTCTTGAAGTCACAACTAATATACATTGCCTACCTTTTCTACTTCTATTTTTACGTTTTCCTCACTCTAAGGTAGCACTTCTGCTGGGCAATAATGACTTACTAGGGCCATGACCAACCCTCATCTCAGAGCAGAATGAGCCCATGGTTCCTTGGCCTTTCTGAGGATCAAGTGGCTGCACTTATATATTTTCTACCAAAATTGGGCAAAAGGACACCAGGAGGCACCCATATAGAACATGCACGTGCTAAATATATCTATCTTTTTCTATCCCAGTTGGGTAATAACAAAAGTACATTTTCCTGGTGACCACAGCCAATTACTCCTGCCAAGATGCTGCGATTCTTTTGCCTGCTTCTTCCTTGATGTAAGGAATCCAGTCATAGGCAATGGATCACATTATGTAATTGTTTTCCCTTTGATAACAAGAACCTCTAAACCCACAGAATGAAGAATTAGGGAACATACACAAATTCCCTAAGTGGGTCATTGGGATGATGGCAAGTAGAGACAACTGCTGCTTTCAACCTGTTTGAATACTTCTAATTCCTTTGAATTGAGCAGATGACATGAGATAAAAGTCTTTGATTCAAGATGTATATTCCATCCTGGAGGACACAGCCCCCTTCTGGTCTAACGTAATCTACTCGCTGGCCCATGCTGTGCCGTCTCAACAGGTTATCCATCATTCTATCAGGCCAGTATCATCAGGATGGCACAATACGATCTACATTTTTAGTTTTTGAATTGATAAGGTTATTAGATGTTGTGGTCATGAGCTCCTTCTGCTATCTTCTTTATGGTAACATAGGTCCCTCTCTCTCACGTGGATCTATCTATATAGGATATTGGTTTTTTGGTTAGACAGACTAGTTTTCAGTCCAGCAGCACCATGTACCTAACTTGCTGAGTCAACTCAGACTCCACCGCTGACAAGAAAAGGCCTTTATTAGGCCTCAATTTCCAAATTAAAATAATATGTTTTAGAATATGGCCAGCCTAGCCCAGCAGCAACACAGGTTAACAACAATAACAACAACAAAAGTGTCAGCCGCCCTGTGCGGTGGCTCACCCCTGTAATCCCAGCACTTTAGGAGGCTGAGGTAGGTGGATCACGAGGTCAGGAGATTGAGACCATCCTGGCTAACACGGTGAAACCCCATCTGTACCAAAAATACAAAAAATTAGCCGGGCGTGGTGGGGCATGCCTGTAGTCCCAGCTATTTGGAAGGCTGAGGCAGGAGAATCACTTGAACCTAGAAGGCAGAAGTTGCAGTGAGCCGAAATAGTGCCACAGCACTGTAGCCTGAGCAACAGAGTGAGACTCTGTCTCAAAAAAAAAAAAAGTGTCAGCTCTGCTTTTGGGAAAAACTTTAAAAAAATAAAAAAAAAACCATTCTACCTGAAGAAAACACACAAGAAAACAAACAAACAAAAATGTCTCTGGCTCAACAGGACCTCAGATTATAGAGGCTCCTCTAAATGTCTGTCTGATGGTATTCATAAGTAAAAAGCTGATGAATGATACCCATTGTCTGGCTCCAAGGACAATTCTTGGAGACCCACTGTAGTCAGAGCTAATCAGCATAATAAGCAAGGATTGAAAAGGTATGACTCTTGGTTCAGAAATCCTTCTGTAGATCATGCATAATATATATTTTACTGACTCTTGAGTTGTTGGCAATAGCATAGCTTACTGGCCTATTACTTGAAAGATGATAGTCAGATTAAGATATCCCTCTTTGGGGATGCGAAGTGTGTAAACAAATTATGGCTATTGATAGGACAGCCTGGGTACTCAAGCAGATGCCCATGATGAAAGCCAATTATCTAATAAGACTGAGTGGTTTCAAGCTGCTGATCAAAACTCCACTTTTCAGATTGCTCTCCTTGCTTCCTGGATCAAATACCTCACCAGACAGGACAACATTGTTGACTGGATCAGAATAAAAAACTTTGTGTCTGATATTGAATTCCCCACTGCATGCCGTATTTGTGGCTTCTACCAAACTCTAGATTGTTATGCAATGAAAGAGGTCATGTGGCACAGATCCTGTTTTTGCCTGATCCTGGAAAATTGTTGCCTGATCCTGGAAAATTGACTACATCAAACCCTTAAGCTTATCTCATGACTGTCATTCATGCCTCCCTACTGTTGGTACTTTATAATCCAATCAGCAGACTCAAGCTACACCGTTACAACACTTCAGAAATACACGGTTTTAGGATTTAAGATTTATAAATCATTTATAATCTGACAAAAATGTGCCTTTCATCTCAAATTCTACTCAATAAAGGGCCAAAAGTAAAAAGACTTTGATGAACATTCCGTGTTTCTTATCATTCACAGACATCTGGTATTGTTGAGCACTTCCTCACAAATCAGTACAAAAACTCTTTTTTGTCCTGGTCTCTTTTTTGTCCAAAGATTTTAATAAAGTTAATTTGATTACTGTGGGTGGTATGCCCATAAAGAGATCATCTTCTCTTGGCCACCGTGTCGCAAATGATCAGGCACAAAGCAGATGGAGTAGATGAAGACTTATTTTAAAAATTTATTGTTATAACATGAGCATTTTTGCATATAGTGCCTCTTTTTTCTCCTGGCAACAATCTCAAGACAGCCAGGTAAACATAACCTTCTGGAAAACAGCCCAGGGAAAAGGGGTTTGAGGGAGTAAAACTTACCTTCAGTTCATTCACCTGGTTCTCATGGTAGACTGACATCCTAGATTACAGACAATGAATACTTGGTAGTCTGCACCATTTGTTAGGTTCCCCAGCAGTGTCTCACACAGGCCAAAGAGAGAGAGAGATTATGAGTCTTTGTCAATTTTATTAGAACCTTTCCTGGATCAAATACCTCACCAGACAGGACAACATTGTTGACTGGATCAGAATAAAAAACTTTGTGTCGGCACCCATATAGAACATGCACGTGCTAAATATATCTATCTTTTTCTATCCCAGTTGGGTAATAACAAAAGTACATTTTCCTGGTGACCACAGCCAATTACTCCTGCCAAGATGCTGCGATTCTTTTGCCTGCTTCTTCCTTGATGTAAGGAATCCAGTCATAGGCAATGGATCACATTATGTAATTGTTTTCCCTTTGATAACAAGAACCTCTAAACCCACAGAATGAAGAATTAGGGAACATACACAAATTCCCTAAGTGGGTCATTGGGATGATGGCAAGTAGAGACAACTGCTGCTTTCAACCTGTTTGAATACTTATAATTCCTTTGAATCGAGCAGATGACATGAGATAAAAGTCTTTGATTCAAGATGTATATTCCATCCTGGAGGACACAGCCCCCTTCTGGTCTAACGTAATCTACTCGCTGGCCCATGCTGTGCCGTCTCAACAGGTTATCCATCATTCTATCAGGCCAGTATCATCAGGATGGCACAATACGATCTACATTTTTAGTTTTTGAATTGATAAGGTTATTAGATGTTGTGGTCATGAGCTCCTTCTGCTATCTTCTTTATGGTAACATAGGTCCCTCTCTCTCACGTGGATCTATCTATATAGGATATTGGTTTTTTGGTTAGACAGACTAGTTTTCAGTCCAGCAGCACCATGTACCTAACTTGCTGAGTCAACTCAGACTCCACCGCTGACAAGAAAAGGCCTTTATTAGGCCTCAATTTCCAAATTAAAATAATATGTTTTAGAATATGGCCAGCCTAGCCCAGCAGCAACACAGGTTAACAACAATAACAACAACAAAAGTGTCAACCGCCCTGTGTGGTGGCTTACCCTTGTAATCCCAGCACTTTAGGAGGCTGAGGTAGGTGGATCACGAGGTCAGGAGATTGAGACCATCCTGGCTAACACGGTGAAACCCCATCTGTACCAAAAATACAAAAAATTAGCCGGGCGTGGTGGGGCATGCCTGTAGTCCCAGCTATTTGGAAGGCTGAGGCAGGAGAATCACTTGAACCTAGAAGGCAGAAGTTGCAGTGAGCCGAAATAGTGCCACAGCACTGTAGCCTGAGCAACAGAGTGAGACTCTGTCTCAAAAAAAAAAAAAGTGTCAGCTCTGCTTTTGGGAAAAACTTTAAAAAAATAAAAAAAAAACCATTCTACCTGAAGAAAACACACAAGAAAACAAACAAACAAAAATGTCTCTGGCTCAACAGGACCTCAGATTATAGAGGCTCCTCTAAATGTCTGTCTGATGGTATTCATAAGTAAAAAGCTGATGAATGATACCCATTGTCTGGCTCCAAGGACAATTCTTGGAGACCCACTGTAGTCAGAGCTAATCAGCATAATAAGCAAGGATTGAAAAGGTATGACTCTTGGTTCAGAAATCCTTCTGTAGATCATGCATAATATATATTTTACTGACTCTTGAGTTGTTGGCAATAGCATAGCTTACTGGCCTATTACTTGAAAGATGATAGTCAGATTAAGATATCCCTCTTTGGGGATGCGAAGTGTGTAAACAAATTATGGCTATTGATAGGACAGCCTGGGTACTCAAGCAGATGCCCATGATGAAAGCCAATTATCTAATAAGACTGAGTGGTTTCAAGCTGCTGATCAAAACTCCACTTTTCAGATTGCTCTCCTTGCTTCCTGGATCAAATACCTCACCAGACAGGACAACATTGTTGACTGGATCAGAATAAAAAACTTTGTGTCTGATATTGAATTCCCCACTGCATGCCGTATTTGTGGCTTCTACCAAACTCTAGATTGTTATGCAATGAAAGAGGTCATGTGGCACAGATCCTGTTTTTGCCTGATCCTGGAAAATTGTTGCCTGATCCTGGAAAATTGACTACATCAAACCCTTAAGCTTATCTCATGACTGTCATTCATGCCTCCCTACTGTTGGTACTTTATAATCCAATCAGCAGACTCAAGCTACACCGTTACAACACTTCAGAAATACACGGTTTTAGGATTTAAGATTTATAAATCATTTATAATCTGACAAAAATGTGCCTTTCATCTCAAATTCTACTCAATAAAGGGCCAAAAGTAAAAAGACTTTGATGAACATTCCGTGTTTCTTATCATTCACAGACATCTGGTATTGTTGAGCACTTCCTCACAAATCAGTACAAAAACTCTTTTTTGTCCTGGTCTCTTTTTTGTCCAAAGATTTTAATAAAGTTAATTTGATTACTGTGGGTGGTATGCCCATAAAGAGATCATCTTCTCTTGGACACAATGTCGCAAATGATCAGGCACAAAGCAGATGGAGTAGATGAAGACTTATTTTAAAAATTTATTGTTATAACATGAGCATTTTTGCATATAGTGCCTCTTTTTTCTCCTGGCAACAATCTCAAGACAGCCAGGTAAACATAACCTTCTGGAAAACAGCCCAGGGAAAAGGGGTTTGAGGGAGTAAAACTTACCTTCAGTTCATTCACCTGGTTCTCATGGTAGACTGACTTCCTAGATTACAGACAATGAATACTTGGTAGTCTGCACCATTTGTTAGGTTCCCCAGCAGTGTCCCACACAGGCCAAAGAGAGAGAGAGATTATGAGTCTTTGTCAATTTTATTAGAACCTCCTTGATCCTCTTGAACCTGACTAGTTAGATGAAAGGTGTCAGTGAGAGTAGGGGACTATTAGAGAAATAGTAGGCTTATCATGACTGGGACAATTTATGCCAGTTGTGTGGCACATGGAAATGGAGTGCATTAGGCTCACAAGGTGAAGAGCAAACTAGGCATTGAAGGCTAAAGAATTCTATCCTCTTCCTGAGTCAAGCAGTAACTGTAGTTGGCAATTAGACCTGCTTCTTGGATTAAAACCCCCATTCACCTGCTATGAAAACTCAAACTGCTACTACTGCCACTACTGCTGCTGCTGCTGCTACTACTACTAAGAATAATAATAATAATAAACTTCCTGATCTATCATGCTGTGTCTGGTACCATCACCAGTCTCTCCTAAATGTGGATCTCCTTAGTGTGTGTACAAACATGACACCAGACCAGCTTTGTTTAAATCTCACTGATACAAATCCATATACTTTATGCCTAAGCAGTGTGGGTTTATGCTATATGTGGCTACTGGGCTGCAACCACAAATTGATAATTAATGGCTTACCGTAAACAATGTTTGGCAATCCAAATCCACTTTAAATAAGAAACACTGAATCAACATGAGTTGTGCCCCTTCAAGTTATATGTTCTACAAAGATTGAGTGGGGCATGGAATATTTCTTCAGGGCAGACAAGTGTTGCTTTTTGGGCTATTGTTCTAGAGAATTTTTGGTAACGTTACCAAAGATTGGCAGGTCCTCCTTCCATCCATCATAAAGGGTAATAGACTTTACCTTATAGTACATGGCAAAGCCTCCCTCCTCCCCACTCCCATGTTGGATCTATGCACAGTTTGCTGTACCTTTGTCCTTGGGGAGGGTGGCTTAGAAAACTCAACACTGTGGTTTGGCCTCATTTGGCTGGCCTCATTTTGCTCATTTTTGAGTCCTATTGACAGTAGCCTTAATTAAATGCTATATAGAACAAATTAAATGGATTTTGTCCCAGCACCTTCTGGTCAAATTCGTAAGAATACTTGACAGAATAACACACTCATGTTAAAATTCAAGTTTATTCAAAAATCTCCCAGGCTAAGGGGTGGAATTTTGGAAGACGCAATCAGTTATGAGACTTGAATCCTTGCATTTTTCTCACTGAAAATGCCAAGACTTAAGGCCCTGACTGCTCCTTGTGCAGCCATTCCTCAGCATTTTCTTTGCAGCATATAAAGAGCGCTTGCTAATAGTCCACTATAAAAGAGTTGGATTCCCCAAGCTCATATTACCTTATGTGTGATACAAACCCACAGTTTGTGATCATTCACCTGTGCTCCTCTGCCTCGGACCCATAAAATTGTTGGGGGGTAGGATGAGGGGGTGGGGGAATTAGGAGCTGAGTCAAGATGAAGCTCATAGCATTTGATGTGTCGTAATTAGTAACATCTTTATTTCTGACCTAAGAGTATTGAGTCCTCTTCCAGTTTTCACAAAATAGTGAGTGACAGGCTAGCCTCCAGACTATAAGCAAGAGTCTGAAGTACCTTGCTTTCTAAGAGATGGCATTAAAATGAGGAGAGATGTTAAGACTGTTTTAGATAATCACAAGTGCTCTACACCATAATAAAACAGAAATGATCACATGGAATGTAATTG
>NW_012101388.1:206906-216100 GCF_000951045.1 Mandrillus leucophaeus | reverse complement strand
TGAAAACAAAAATCACAAGATTATCTCAATAGATGCAGAAAAGGCTTTCAATAAAATTCAGCATCCCTTCATATTAAAATTTTGCCACAAACTAGGCACTGAAGGAACTTCAAAATAATAAGAGCCATCTATGACAAAGCCACAGCCAACATAATACTGAATGGGCAAAAGTTAGAAGCATTTCCCTTGACAGTCAGAACAAGACAAGGATGTCCACTCTCATCACGCCTATTCAACCTAGTACTAGAAGTCCTAGCCAGAGAAATCAGGTAAGAAAAATAAATGAAAGGAACCCAAATAGGAAGACAGAAATTCAAACTATTTCTGCTTACTCAAAATATGATTTTATACTTAAAAAACTCCATAGGCAGCTGAGTGCGGTGGCTCACGCTTGCAATCCCAGTGCTTTTGGAGGCCGAGGCGGGCGGATTGCGTGAGGTCAGGAGTTCATGATCAGCATGGCTAACATGGTGAAACCCCGTCTCTACTAAAAATAAAAATAAAATAAAATAAAATAAATTAGCCAGGCATGGTGGTGCACATCTATAGTCCCAGCTACTCAGGAGACTGAGGCAGGAGAATTGCTTAAACCCTGGAGGTGGAGATTGCAATGAGCTGAGATCATGCCACTGCACTCCAGCTTGGGCAACAGAACAAGACTCTGTCTGGAAAAAAAAAAAAAAAAAAAGAATACCCCATAGTCTGTCTACAAAAGTACTAGATCTGATAAACCACTTCAGTAGAAAATTTAGTGGCATTTCTATACACTAATGATTGCCAAATCAAGAACACAATCTCATTCACAGTAGTCACAAAAAAAAATAAAATAGGAATAAGCTAACCAGGGAGGTAAGAGATCTCTACAAGAATTACAAAATGCAGCTGAAGCAAATCAGAGATATCATGAACAAATGGGAAAACATTACACGCTCATGAATAGGAAGAATCAATATTGTTAAAATGGACATACTGTGCAAAGCAATGTACATATATGGTGTTATTCCTATCAAACTATCAAGAACATTATTGACAGAATTGGAAAAATATATTCTAAAATTCATATGGAACAAAAAAGGAGCCCGCAGAGCCAAAACAATCCTAAGCAAAAAGGGTAAAGCTGGAGGAATCACATTACTTGAACTCACACCATATTACAAGTCTAAAAACCAGTACCAAAACTGCATGGTACTGGTACAAAATTTGACAAATAGATCAAAGAAGCAAAATAGCCCATAAAGAAAGCCACACACATACGAGCACCTGATCGTTGACAAAGTTGACAAGAACAAGCAATGAAGAAAGGACTCTCTATTCAATAAATGGTGCTGGCATACCAGGCTAGTCATATGCATAAGATTGAATTTGGACCACTTCTTTACCTCGTATACAAAAACCATCTCAATATGGATTAGACTTAAATATGAAGCACAAAACTATAAAAACTCTTGAAGAAAACCTAGGAAATACCATTCTAGACATAGGCATCGGGAAATATTTCTTGAGGAAGACACCGAAAGCAAAAATTGACAAATGGGACCTAATTAAACTAAAGTGTTTCTGCACAGCAAAATAAACTACCAACAGAGTATATAGACAACTCAAAAATTGGGAGAAAATATTTGAAAACTATTCATCTTACAAAGGTCTTATATCCAGCATCTATAAATTAAACAAATTAACAAGAACAAAACAACCCTATTAGAAAGTGGGCAAAGGACAGATACTACAAAACAAGGCATATCTATGGCCAACAAATATATGAAACAAAGCTCAACATCATATTCATTAGAGAAATGCAAAGCAAAAGCAAATGAGATCTCATCTCACACCAATCAGAATGCCTATTATTAAAAAGTCAAAAAATAACATATGCTGGTGAGGTTGTGAAGAAATGAGAATGCTTACACACTGCTGGTGGGAGTGTAAATTAGCTTAGTCACTGCGAAAAGGAGTTTGGTGAGTTCCCAAAAAACTTAAAACATAGCTACCTTTCAACCAGCAATTCCATTACTGGGTATACACACTAACGGAATATGTTGTCATTCTAGCATAATGACACACGTATGTGTATGTTCATCATAGCACTATTCAAAATAGCAAACACGACCAGGCGTGGTGGCTCACACTTGTAATCCCAGCACTTTGGGAGGCCGAGGCGGGCAGATCATCTGAGGTCAGGAGTTCGAGACCAGCCAGGCCAACATGGTGAAACCCTGTCTTTACTACTAAAAGTACAAAAATTAGCTGGGCATAGTGGTGCACGCATGTTATCCCAGCTACTCAGGAGGCTGATGCAGGAGAATAGCTTGAACCCGGGAAGTGGAGGTTGCACTGCACTCCAGCCTGGGTGAATGGAGTGAGACTCCATCTCAAAAAGACATAGAATCAATCTAAATGCCCATCAGTGGTAGACTATCTAAAGAAAATGTAGTACATATACACCATGGAGTATTATGCAGTCATAAAAATGAATGAGCTAACGTCCTTTGCAGCAACATGGATGGAGCTGGAGGCCATTATCCTAAGCAAACTAACAGGAACAGAAACCCCAGTACCACATGTTCTCACTTATAAGTGGGAGCTAAACACTGAGTACATACACATGAAACAAAGAAGGAAATAATAGACACCAGGGCCTACTTGAAGGTGGAGGATAGGAGGAAGACGAAAATCAAAAAACTATCTGTCGGGTACTGTGCTTATCACCTGGGTGATGAAATATGTACACCAAACCCCATGACATGCCCATGACATGCAACGTGTCTATAGGAACAACCTCCACATGTACCCCTGAAACTGAAAGAAAAAAAAAAAAACTTGGAAATAGAAATGGCATTAATATCTTTCTTCTTTTAGTTCCATTAACACTAAAATTTATAAAATAATTGAAACAAATGTATTAGGTCAGTGTATTCAGTTTCTTGATTATGTCAGATCATACCTAGTGCATTTGTTCCCTCAAAATAAGACATAATATTGAATATATAATCTTTATGTGTTCCCCCAAATAAAGTGATTTGTAAGTTTAAAGAAAGAAGGAAAAAAGAAATTGTTCTGCTGTATGTTATCATTGAAACAAAAATGTTTGGAACAAGACCCACTTTTGTGGTAGAGCTAAGAGCATTTGTCAATGAATTGAATGTGGTTTGAAGAAAAGAGAGAAATTAATGATTAGCCCAGAGTGATTGGCTTGAGTGTTTGTTTGAATATTTGTATAATTTATAAATGGAAAAGGCCAGAAGAGCAGGAAATATGGAGGACTGAGATCAAGAGGCTTTTCATTTTTAATTCATTTGGGGCCTTGTTAGAATAAATATACGAAGTAACCAGTTAGCCAATATGTAATAAAAATAAAATGGAAAAAAAAGTTTTGAATGTTGGTATTACTCTCTTTCTTTTCCTGCAACCATTGTGACATTTTTTACAGATCTTTTAATATTGTTTGCATCATAGCTGAATATATGCATTTGCAATATTTATGCACTATGAGGAAATATTAAGCATTTTATTCTATTTACACATAAAATATTGAGAATTGTTTTAAAAAAACAAAATATTGCACAGCTTCAGAATTTATCAAGAGGGTAACACTAAAAATGCATTAGATACAACAGTCCATGTAAGAATTAATGCAGTGGTTTACAGTAAAGTAAATGTCATAGAGCGTGCTGCCCATTCAGCTCTGCTTTCTATTACCTTCTGCATTAACTTTTTCCTTGATTACCCAAGGAAGCCCAACTTTTGTTTTTCTTTTATGCTGAATAGCGTCACTATTATCTGGCACTGTGTAGTCCATAATCACATCCTGATTTATTTAGTTACTCTTTAATATCTACAAATTTATTTCTCCAATCAAAAATCATTCTAAACTTCATGGAAATTCCAGAGAACATTTTTTTAATCAATAGCATCTTCACCTCAATTTTGTAGTTAGACATAGCAGATCCTAGATTTGTGACATGTATGTTGTAAGACGGCACTAAGAAAATGGAAAGGAAGCCAACTATTGGAAAATACCATTCTCCTAGAGAGTATGGAAAGAATTTCCACATTATTGATTGTCTTCCATTCAATAATCCTGTCTCGTACGTATTGTTAGCTTTTTTTAACTGATGGAGAAAAGCTTGCATCTCCTGACAATGGCTGATGATTTTCATTTTGCTTTGCCTTGTTCCAAAGACTCTACTCTTTTCACTAAACCACTGTGTGTTAGCTGACTTGTATGGAAGGTGCACAAAACTTGCACTGTGCAGAGTACAGATGGACACGTAAATAATCACGACAATGGAAGACTGCCTTTGCTTTTAAATGGCATTTTACCTTATATATTTTGGGCCCCTTGGAGTCTGCTGCTTTCAAAGTATAATCGCAGATAACCATTTTAAAGGGGTAAGGCCGTGGTGAACAAAATGTGTTATTTTGCCCACATGTCTACAAAATATGTAGATTGGATGCATATCTAGTCTCCTTACTTATCTGGGGGGTCTATGATTCTTTGAAATTTGTAGGGAAGCAGATCTGCTTTGCCATCGTCATACAGTTCAGGTATGTGCTGAATAGACAAGGACACTGCTCAGGACATTTCGTAAGTTGTTCTTTCAGTGTAGAAATCATTCAGGCTCTGCGCCGCCATCACTTGTACCCTTTCATCCTGTAAGTGGCTTTTCACCAGGTTTTCCTTTTCCTCCTCTGTAGTCATTGCTTTATCTAGCACTCTTCTTCCACACTCTCATATTTATTTGATGCTGAAAATGCTGCAGATCGTAGGTGACAACCTTCTTGCCACCAACCCTAATAATTAAGAACAGGTGCTATATGTCCTCATATTTGTCACGAGAAAATCTTCATACTATTTAATATTGCAGCACATACCTTAATCACCTCCACAGAATCAAACAAAAAATCTCCTAAGTACCTTAATAAACACAGTTCTGTTGGACTGGCATATGCTTACATTATATGCTATGCTTCAAATATTATGGTAGTTTGTCATACGACAGATATTTTCCCTAAATAGCATCTGCGATAGAAAATGATTAGTGTTTCCTCTTTTTAGAATGATCTAAATAGATGATATTGGGAGCAGGTGAATAAAAATATTTAAAGCATTATGTGCCATTGGGGTAATATATAATTGTTTGGATGCTTACATCTTGGTTGGAATATTAAATGCTAAAGGTACTGTGGGTCCACTAAATATAAATAAAAGAGCTGACTTCAGCTAATGACTCACTTTTGAGCATGGCTCTTTGACAGGTTTTATTGGTAATTGAAAAAAATGGCAAAGCAATTTTATGACTGTGCTTGGAGAAAAGAGCCCAGTCCATAACATGAAATCAGCCAACAAAGCATTTTTGCTATGATTACTCCAAACCCCAAAGCAATAGGCCAGTGCATTTTTTTTAAAGTTTCCTTGTTATTTATTTATTTTTAAACTTCACTGGAAATCATCACAGTCCACAGAAAGCAAGATACTGGTAACACATCCGTAATGAATCATTTAAACAGCTTTTTAAAAAAAGAACAATAAAGGCCACATGCCAGATTATTTGCCATGCAATAATTATATATGAAATAAACTATTTTCTGATAGAGGGTAAGAAAATTGAGTTGTGTCTGTTTTTTTCTAATACAGCAGAAATTGTGTGACTACAGAGTTTACTGTGTTGAAAAAAATTGTTTGGAAACAAAAGAAAAACATTGGTGAAAACACGTATTTATTCTGCATGCAACTGACCATTCTGTTACTGATATTAATTTAATATTTCCGTGCCTTGTGAATGTATGTTTTAGACTTAAAGGCAGAGCATTTATGCCTTTCTTAGAACTTAGCAGAGTATTTCAAAAAATTTCAATACTCTAAAATTTTACTAACTCTAATCCTTTTTAATATAATTTCATATTATTTTATAGACTATAATTAAGTGAATCTGTGCAACCCCACATTCACAGAATGTTCTCGAATGTCATTCGTTGTTCTCCTGTGCCTTTCTTGCCACACTTTCTCTTTCTCTTTCTCCAATACCTTTGTCATAACTTTCTCTTTCCTCATCTTCTCTTTGTCCAGCGTCCATACTTCTTTCTTTCACAGAATTATCTTCCCACTTGTTGATACCATTTACCTCACCATACCATTTTCCCTACATTTCAATCATTGTTTCCTAATTTCCTACTTTTTCCTCTTTTTTATGCTATTTTCCACTGCTTTCCAAGCTTTGATTACATCTGTAGACTACAATGTTTTTTAAAATCAAGCATTATTTAATGAGCAACAACAGGAAATTTAGACCAGCTCAACTGTCTCATTCTTCTTTCATTTAGGGATTAGCTTTTGCTGAATTACAATCCACTCTAAACATCAGTGGTTTACTAGAATGTCCTCTGATATTGCAGATAAGTTTTTTGGTTAACTAAGAGCTCAGTCATCTTGGCATAAGGAGACAGTTCTTCCACAGGCCTTGACTCTACCTGGTCTTGGCTCCTTACTCAGGTTTGTGTTCAGGTATCAACCACAGGTTCTTATTCTATCACTTTCTGCCCAGAAGTTACTTTTATGTAGTCTAAAAATATGCCATGTATATATTTTCTTTCAAAAATAACTACATATGACAATTTTCCCAAACATTTTGGCTAGTCATTTCCCAAATATTTTGGTTAGTCATTTTCCCAAACAAACATTTATAAAAATTTCATACTCATTATCCAGCCTTTTATTTGGTTTCTCACGTCTAGCCACACTACTCCAAAAGAAATGCTCCTGCTAAATATAGGTTTCTGCTACAGCAGCAACCCACTTCCAGGTATTAATTTCTGTATTAGTTAGTTTTCTCTCTGTAACAAACCATTTCAAAATTCTGTCGCTTTAGACACATCCTTTATTACACATGCAATTTTGGGTTGACTGGGCCAGGTAATCAAGGCTGAGACTAATTTGGAGGTTCTTCTTCAAGCTATGAACCTGTCTAGGTTTGGCTCTTACCTGAGTTTAGGCTCAAGTCTCCCCCAAATATGCTTAATCTGGGGATCACACTGGATTGGTGTAGCATCTTGGTGAAAATTTTAAAAAGACAAAGGCATCAAAAGTCAAGTGGAAAGACACAAGAGTTCTTACAGTCTAGTATCTTAACTAGCTCCCTTTTGCCATAAACTATAGGTGACCACCAGACTCTTAGGTCGACTTGTGCTAAGTGACCCACAGACAGGTAGGTTATCATTTTGGTAGGTTTAACAGATAATGATCATTAATTAGAAGCAGAGCTGTTACTATAGACTGAAGGCAGAAATAACTATGTTTGGTATCATTTTGGTCCACTTGGGTGTCCTTGATACTCAATAGTTCGAATGTAATGATAGAAGACAAGTGCAGTAATCCTGGCCTGAGAATGGTCTGACGTGAAGTCAGGGTCACGTCACCAGTTGGGTCACGTCACCAGTTAAGTCACTGGCACCAGCAAAGCATCATGGCTATTGCAGCCTCAACCTCCTGGGCTCAAAGATATGCTACTGCCTTAGCCACTTGAGTAGCTGTGACCACAGGGGCATGCCACTATGGCTGGCTACTTTTTTTTTTTTTTTTAGATAAGAGGTCTTCCCCTTTTACCAAGACTGATCTTGAATTCCTGACCTCAAAGGATCCTCCTGCCTTGGCCTCTAAAACTGCTGGCAATACAGGTATTAGCCAGCATGCCCACCCTGTAAATTTGTATTTTTAAGCTTAAATTATAATGTTTCTTTCTGTGTACCCAAGTAGATGATTTTCTCCTTTTCAAAACCAGTTCCCATACATCTGCAAAAGATAAGTTCATGGAGATGTTTGTTTAGTACACCTGAAACTGTATGTTAATTTTATCTAACAAAGATCCCATATAGTGCAAGGAACAGAATCTGCTATTGGAGATGTATCTTAGTTGTTTTTGTGGAGCTACAGTCAACATACATCCAACTATCAGCTTTGATGCCATGTTTGGTTTGGGGTGAAGTTTTTTGCTGATATTGGAGATATAAATTCAACAATTTATTGCAATTTTAAAAATTAGAAAAATCAAATAAACTATTATTAATATATTTACCATTTATTGAGTACAGTGACACAAGCACTGTGCCAACTCTGTTCTGTATATTATATCCTTTTTCGCAATATTGTGCAAAGCATTCCACCTCTGTCTCTGTGGGTCTCCAAGGATGGCACTGATTTCTGCCATTTGTCTAGATTGTGACATTGAGTTTCATTTACTCTCTTTGTTGCAAAAGAGAAAATTTTAGAGAATTCCGTTTAGTCTGTAAGAGATTTTTTTCCTTTGAAAATGATACGGTTATGGAAAATATTTAATTGAAGTTGTCAAAATCATAAATTCTCTAACAGTAAGATGAATCTTTGAAAAAAGTAAAGGTTTTCTGTGTTTTTCTTTAACACAAAGAGATGTTATTAAATATTTTAACAGAATATGATTTTAATAGTTTTGAATAATAGTTTTGAATAAGGTTAGTTTGTAGATCCACGAATTTAATAAAATGAATTCATCAATTAATACATGAATATGCCAAAATTATTTAATTTGAAATTGCATAACACCGTTTGCATTCTAAACAAGTTATAACTTGGGAATGACATGGTATCACTGTTTATAGATTCCCATACTACTTCTTCTCTAGGGTTTCTCAATTTCTATCGACATAAAATAATTAAGAAGTAATTAGAGCGCTGAGAAAATGCATTATGTTTGCAAAATTACTGTAATTCAAGCTATGATTTAAATTTCTTGCAGAACTATCTACCTTGATAAATTTTTCAAGGACAGTCCCTGACAGAAAGATTTAAAGTTGAATTTATCTTCTTTAAAGATGATAAACTGTCTTTCCTAAATCACAGAGTCTCTGACTGCTAAGTATCCACTCACAACCCTATACATACAAGTTTTCTTATCAACTAATCAGACAACTGTGACTCTCAACCTTGTGAAACATGAATTTTGAGATCAAATTATCTGTCATTTACTATTTGCTGCTTGAATACCAAAATAGAGAAATTACTTTGGTAAAAATAATGGCCTCCAGCTCCATCCATGTCCCTGCAAAGGACATGTTCTCATTTTTCCTTTTCCTTTTTTTTTTTTTTTTTTTGGAGACAGAGTCTCACTCTGTTGCCCAGGCTGGAGTGGAGTGGCACAATCTCATCTCACTGCAACTTCCACCTT
>NW_012101388.1:199675-202791 GCF_000951045.1 Mandrillus leucophaeus | reverse complement strand
AAAATAAAGTTGTATTCTGCATACACTAAGAATTTCAAGCCATAATGTGTTTTCAGTTTTCTCAATATGAATGTATTTACCCTCTTATCTCACAGACATAATCTTTTTAAACTTTTAAATTTCAAGTGTTATATCCTCTCCAGCAAAAAAAAAATATATATATATGTATAACTATTCCTGATTATATTACTGATTTGTTTAATCTGTTCATAAAGACCTATGAGAAACCTCATAGGTCTTAGCATGGCATCCTCATTAACTCAATTTCCTCTTCCTGTTCCGCTTCTTTTCTCGTTCTATTTCCCTGCATTTGTCATGTCTCTGTACTCAATGTCTGGCCCTCCCACCTCCAGAGAGGTAAATTGATGGTTATAATATACTGTGATGTCTCATTATATACCCAGAGATTTTGATGGGAAAATAAAGGAAGAAACAAAGATTTCCAGAGAGATTGGTAATTATACTGACTCAGTCTTTAAGTCCAAATGGGAGTAGTAGATTAATAAAAAAGAAAATGTATGTAAAGTTCAGAGCACAGGAAATGCATTATGGGCAGGTCAGCAGAAAGTTTATTTCTGTACTTCATCATTTACAATAGGCCAAATGGTGCACAAAGATATAAAATGCAGAAGTGTACACATGAGGACTAGCAAGACTCTTCTTTTCAGAGTAATGAGGCCAACTCTTGCTGTCCTTTCCCCCAAAACAAAAGATAAAGCAGTGTGAATGATGGCAAGCCTGTAGATCTGTGTGGTGACTAGTGTGATAGATGTGATCAATGCACCTTTGAGAAAAATGAATGTGACATTGGTAGAGGAAAAATGTAATCACTGAGAAGCCAGAGACATAATTCTATACCACACATGATACGAGACCAGGTACTCTGAGAAACTGTCATAAAATGGATCTCATCTCGCTACTCCGTATTCACATGGAAACAGGAAATGCTATACTTATTATTAGAAACAAGTCCCCAAACAAGGCTACATAGAAAATCTATTGTTGCCTGGCACGGTGGCTCAGTTGATCAAAGCCAACATCAAATGTCATAAGTGATGTAGATGGTATGTACCATTGTTGTGGTGCTGTCTCTTATACACATCTAGATGTGTATAAGAGACAGGGCTGGAGTGGAGTGGCACAATCTCATCTCACTGCAACTTCCACCTTTTGAGTTCAAGTGATTCTCCTGCCTCAGCCTCCCAAGTAGCTGTGACTACAGGAGCCCACCAGCATGCCCAGCTAATTTTTTGTATTTTTAGTAGAGATGGAGTTTCACCATGTTGGTCAGTCTGGTCTTGAACTCCCGACCTCTGGTGATCCACCCTCCTCAACCTTCCAAAGTGTTGGGATTACAGGCGTGAGCCACTGTGCCCAACCTATGATCTCATTCTTTAGCAAACTAATACAGGAACATAAAACCAAATACCACATGTTCTCATAAGTGGGAGCTAAATAATGAGAATCTATGGACGCACGGAAGGGAAGAATACACATTGGGGCCTTTCGGAGGGTGGAGGGTAGGAGCAGGGAGAGGATCAGGTAAAACAACTAAAGGGCACTAGACTTAATACCTGGATGAAGAAACAATCTGTACAGCAAACCACCATGATACAAGTTTACCTGTGTAACTGACTTGCAGTCGTACTCCTGAACTTAAAATAAAAGGTTAAAAAAACAAAGAATAACAAAAAATAAAAATAGAGACATTAAATACTTACTGATATATTTAATGTTTATTTAGTTCGTTATGTCCCAGGCCCTGTGTCAAATGTTTTTGCATTATGCTGCTTACTAGCAAGCCTATGGCCTGCAATAGATACCTTTTGTATCTCTGTTTTACAAGTGAACATACTGAGGCTCAAGGAAGCCAAGTAGAATTCCCAGGTTTCTAGACATAGGGAATGGCAAAGCTAGGATTCAGACATAGGGCTGTCTAATGCCGGAGTCAATGATAAAAACAGAAGCAAAAAACCACAACACCCGCACGATTTTCTATCTTCAATACAACCTGCATATTTGACAGTTCCCCCCACTCCCACCCCAGTGGTTACACTATTATCAGTTTCTCTGTGTTCTGTTAGACATGGTTTGACTAAACATTGAATTTAGTTTCTAGAAATTTTTAGCCCTACAAGTTGGTACTGATCAAACCTATGAGTCAAAAATACCAGCTCTGAGCAATTAATATCATTGTTCATGAAATCACATGTAGCTGTGGCCTTGACAAATTTTGTGGCAATGAAAAACATTCTGTATAGGAAAGTTCCTTGCTTTGCCCATTGACATGTAAAGGAGATACACTGCACACTAATCATGATGTCACTGTTTGATCCTGATCTGAGCACTGCTATTAGGCTGATTAAAAACAAAATTAGTATCCCAAATTTTCCCTGTTGTTTTCCTTTTTATTATAACTTAGATAGATTACCTAAGTGTATGGTTTGATTAATACTTTCTATTTATATTACCTAAAATTTTTTGATAAATGACAAAGTACTAAATTTCACTCAAATTTTCAGATGATTCACAAAACTTCGTAAGTGATGTGACTATTGATGAATTAAGTTTATTTTTCCCCCATATTAAGTTTACTATTTGTTTTCCATGCTGAGAACAGTTGGATAAATTGAATCAAAGTTATTGAACTTTGGTCAATAACACTCTTGCCTTAATGAAGAGCAGTGTTACAATGAGTGATAAAAATGGACTGAGGCTAACTATAATGGAATTAAACTTTCGTTTTGACCTACAAAAAAAGTTTTTAAAAAACCACACAACAGCTATACCACTTACTGCTTACTAAGGATGTGTGATGTTCTTGATGAAATTATTCCAGAATACAAATTTCTGTTTATGTAACTTAAATATTCTGTACAATCATCCTGCTTATCAAGTGGTACAGAATATTAGATGAAATTAATAATCATATAGCATGTGTGAAAGTAACAGCTTCTGAAGTTTTATTTCTGTATATATTTAGTTTTTACTTAAATATAACATTGAATGATTTAAGGGTTATTTTTCTCTAACAAGTTCAATTAATGTATAATGATAATGAAAGATTAGCTGATGTGACTATGATGATACTTGGAAATATGCTATCTAGAAATCCA
>NW_012101388.1:174088-198510 GCF_000951045.1 Mandrillus leucophaeus | reverse complement strand
TTGATCAAAGCCAACATCAAATGTCATAAGTGATGTAGATGGTATGTACCATTGTTGTGGTGTGATGAAAATGGCATGTCACCCTATGGTCTTCCTCCCCAAAATTTATAATCTGAGCCTACTTATGGAGAAAACATCAGACAACTTCTAATATTAGGAGATTCTTCAAAATATCTGACCATCACTCTCTCAAATTATCAAGGTCATCACAAATAGGAAATGCCTGAGAAATGGCAATGCCCAAAAGGAGCTGAAGAAGATATGACAATTAAATGCCACATGGTACCTGCTGAAGAACCTGAAACAGGAAAAAAAAAAAAAAAATCCTTTCTTGTGTTTTTATATTTTCAAACATTACAAAATAAATAAATATAAAAGGAAAACTATACTCATTATATGTATATTAATTTTCTACATGATGAAGTAAGTTCCCCTATTTTCTGCTTACTGATCCTCCTGTCATAATTAACTTGGTATTTTAATTTCATCTTTTGGGATAATCGGTTGGTTGGAATCAAATGCATTAGGAACCTATGCTGTATTTCAAGCTTGCCAAGGTTCTCTTGCTTTGCAGCCAGAATATTATCTATTCCTTCATATTTTTCCTAAAGAATAAAGCATTTATAATGTGCAATTTATATCAAAAATTGTTGGACAAAAAAAAATCTACAAAAATACTAGTGTGCCATAACATAAAATCACCCAGATTTGCATTCAAGTGAAATTCAAAAGAGGAAAATGACAACAGTGTACATAAAAAAGTTATGCTGTGTTTGCATGTGTGGTAATGGGACATCATTTAAGGAAAAGTCAGCATATCCCAAAGTCCTTTTATTAATGTTACACTAAACCCTGTTTTTACCCCATCCTAAATAATCTGGAGATGTGATTTTAAATCTCTTAAATTTAAAAATTGCTATTATGTTTTCTATTGTATATTTTGTACCTAATAGAATACTTGACATATGCATCCAAGGACTATTTGCTGAATAACCAAAAGGATATCAAAGCAAAAAGAGAACACAATATTGTCCCGTTGAATATATAGTCATTGCTTGCATCTATAATGCATTGTATTTTATAACTTTTAACTTTCATTTCTATTTGAGAGAGATAAGTAAATGGTTAATATTTTTGCTCTGTATGCATTATTACTAAGGCTCAAAGAAAGGAAGTAACTTATGAAACAGATGAAAGTGGACCTTAACTTTCACAGGGCGTGGTGGCTCACACCTGTAATCCTAGAACTTTGGGAGGCCGAGGTGGGCATATCACCTGAGGTGGGGAGTTTGAGACCAGCCTGGCCAACATGGCGAAACCCCCATCTCTACTAAAAATATAAAAATTAGCCAGGTGTGGTGGCACATGGCTGTAATCCCAGCTACTTGGGAGGCTGAGGTAGTAGAATCTCTTGAACCCAGGAGGTGGAGGTTGCAATGAGCCGAGAGATCATGCCATTACACTCCAGCCTGGGCAACAAGAGTGAAACTCCTTCTCTAAATAAATAAATATATAAATAATAAAAAGAAAGAAACAAAGAAAGTGGACCTTACGTAATTTCAAGATTCTGGATTCTAAATCTACCTTTTCAACATTCATGACAAAGGTTGACAAACTTCTTCTGAAACAGTCTGGTTGGTTACTTTCAGCTTTGAGGCCCACCTGATCTCTGTTGCAAAGATATTCAACTATCTTTGTTCAACTATCTTTGTTCAACTATCTCTGTTAAAAGATATTTCCCTTTTAGCAGGAAAGCCGCCATAATCAATATGTAAATAGGAATCGCTGTGTTCCAAGAAAATTGCATTTAAAAACCAAAAACAGTTGTAGTGTGCTGACCCATGACCTACATTGTGCCTGTCTCTAAGGACATGGAATGTACTTAATCTTTCACATATATATGAGAGAAAATGCCTGTCTTTTTTCAACTTTATATTAAGGTATAATTGAGAAATAAAAAAATGCATATATTCATAGCGTACAGCATAATGTTTTGACATACATGTACATCATGAAATGATTACCACAATCAAGCTAATTAACACATCCATCACCTCACACAGTAATTTTGTGTGTGCATGTGTAGCAAGAACACTTAAGATCTACTCTCTTAGCAAATTTCAAGTACGTAATACATGTTGTACTTAATATTTCCAGAACTTACTTATCTTATAACTACACATTCATACCCTTTGACCAAAATTAATCACCCCTTTCTACCTCCTACCCCTATTTCCTGTTAACCACTTTTCTACTCTCTGTTTCTATGAGTTCAGCTTTTTTAGTTCCACCTGTAAGTGGGATCATACAATAGTTGGCTTTCTGAGTCTGGCTTATCTGACTTAGTATAATTCTTCTAGGTTCATCCATGTTGTTACAAATGACAGGATTTCCTTTTTTTTAAATTAAGTTTTAAAATTTTAGTTTTTATTTTTGTTTTGTTTTTATTGATGTATCACAATTGGACGTATTTTGGGGGTAATGCAATATTTTGATATGTGTATACAATGTAATTATCAAACCTGGGTAATTGGAATATCTGGGACCTCAAATATTTGTATTTCTTTGTATTGGAAACATAACAATTCTCTTCTACCTATTTCGTAATGTACAATAAATTCTTGTTAACTGTAATTTCCTCATGGTACAATGGAATAGTAGAACTGACTCCTATCTAATTGTATCTTTGTATGCATAATCAAATTATCTTCCACCTCTCTCCCTCCTTTCCTTCACAACCTTTAGGAAACACCATGGTGCTCTCCAGCTGCATGAGATCTACTTTTTTAGCTCCCACATATGAGTGAGAACATGCAATATTTTTCTTTCTGTGCCTGATTTATTTCATTTAACATAATGACCTCCAGCTCCTTCCAAGTTCCAGCAAATGACCAGATTTCATTATTTTTATGGCAGAATAGTATTTCACTGTGTATATATACCACATTTTCTTTATCTGTTCATCCAGTGATGAACACTTAGACTGATCATATATCTTGGCTCTTGTGAATAGTGCTGCAATGAGGATAGGAGTGCAGATGATCCTTTGATATGCTGACATTCTTTCCTTGGAAATATACCCAGCAGTGAGATTGCTGGATCATATCGATGTTCTCATTTTATTTTATTTTATTTTTTTGAGGAAACTCCATAGTGCTTTCCATAATTGTTGTACTACATTGCATTCCCACCAACAGTGTATAAGGTTCCCCCATCCACGACATTGTAAGCACGTATTTTTTGACTTTTTGGTGACAGCTATTGTAACTGGGGTCAGGTGATATCTCATTGTGGTTTTAATTTGCATTTTTCTGATGATCAGTGATGTTGAGCAACTTTTCAAATACCTGTTTGAATTTGTATGTTTTCTTTTGAGAAATACCTATTCAGAAATTTTGCCCACATTACAAATCAGATTATTTGTGTTTTTATTTTTTTGATGTTGTGTTGTTTGCATTCCTAATGTATCCTAGATGTGAATCCCTTGTCTGATAAATAATTTGCAAATATTTTCTGCCATTTTGTAGACGTTTTGTTCAGTTTGTTGATTGTTCCTTTGTTGTATAGAAGCTTTTAAGTTTGATACAATCTCATTTGTCTAGTTTTCTTTTGGTGTACTTAGCTCTTGTGGTCTTACCCCAAAAATCTTTCCCCTAATCAGTGCCCTGTAGTGTTTCCCCAATGTTTTCTTCTAGGAGTTTCATAATTTCAGGTTTTGTATTTAAGTCTTTAATTCATTTTGAGTTGATATTTGTATATGTTAAAATGTGGGGATCTGGTTTTATTCTTCTCCATGTGGATATCCAGGTTTCCCAGCACCATTTAAAAGAGACTGCACTTTCTGCAGTGTTTAATTTTGATACCTGTGTCAAAAATGAGTTGGCTGTAAGTGTGTGGATATATTTCTGGTTTCTCTATTCTGTTCCATTGTTGTTGCTGCGTTGTCGTATGCCAACATTATGTTTGTTGGTTATTACAGCTTTGCAGTATACTTTGAAATCAGGTAGTGTGATGCCTCCAACTTTGTTCTATTTCCTCAGGATTCTTTGTCTAGTCAGATTTTTATGTGATTTCCACAAATTTTAGATTTTTTTTTCTATTTCTTTGAAGATGTCATTTATATTTTGATAGGGGTTTCATTTAAGCTGTAAATCACGTTGGGTACATAGACACATTAACAATACTATTTCTTTTGATTCATGAGAAAGGAGAATGTTTCTAGTTTTGTGTCCTCTTCAGTTTCTTTCATTAGTGTTTTACAGTTATCCCTGTAGAGACATTTATCTTTTCTGTTGTTAAATGTATCCCTAAGTATTCTGTTATTTTGTAGTTTGTAAATCAGATTGCTTTATTAATTTAATTTTCAGATCGATTACTGTCAGTGTATGGAAATGCTGATTTTTGTATGTGGATTTTACCAAATTTTTAAATTAGTTCTAATAATTGTTTGCTGGTGTGTTTGGGTTTCTTTAAATATAAGATTATGTTGTCTGCCAACAAGGAAAATTTGACATTTTCCTTTCCGATTCGGATGACCTTTATTTCTTTCTCTTGCTAAATTGCTCTTCCAAGGACTTTCAGATATGGAACAATACAAAAATACCCGTTTTCACCCTTTTATTTCTTCTTTTTAAAAGCTGAACAGTATTCCATAGTATGTGTGTATATATGTGTGTGTGTATATATATATCTTTATCCATTCATCTCTTGAAAGGCACATAGGCTATTTCCCTATCTTAGGTATTGTAAATTAATGCTGTAATGAACATGAAATTGCAGGTATCTTTTTAAATGCTGATTTCATTTCCTTTGAATATTTATCCAGAAGTTAGATTGCTGCATTTCATATGAAAAGTCTATTTTTACTTTTTTGAGGAGACTTCATACTATTTTCTTTAATAGCTATACCAGTTTACATCTCACCACAACGTACTAGTTGATTATTCGACATCCTCACCTACATGTGCTATGTCTTGACTTCTTAATAACAGTCATACTAAAAACTGTGAGTTGATATCACAGTGTGGTTTGAATTGTAGTGCTATGATAATCGGTGAAGTTTAGCACCTTTTCATATACATGTTTTCCATTTGTATTGGACCCTTATTGTACACGATACACAAAATTCCACTTAAGATGGCTTAAAAATGTAAATATAAGACCAGAAATCATAAAATTCTGTGACATTGGTTTTGGCAATTTTTTTTGACGAGATACCAAAGCATAGTCCACAAAGCAAAAATAAACAAGTGGGACCACATCAAACTAAAAAGTTTCTGCCGAGCAAAATAAATAATTTACAAAATAAAAAGGTAACCTATTAATTGGGAGGAAATAATTGCAAATCATATATGTAAGGAGGAGATAACATCAAAAATGTAGAAGGAACTCAACTCAATAGCAAAAAATAAAAACCTGATTATAAAATGTGCAAAGGACCTGGACAGATATTTTTCGAAGGCAAAGGAAATACTTCTTGATTGAAAAGATTAAACACAATCTTAGAGGTTAACATCTTTTGAGAACAACAACAAGATAAGCAAGTTAGTGCAGAAGCTTTTCTTGAATATGATGTATAGTTTATATTTGTTGTTATTGTTACTTTTATAGTGTGGTGTCTACTTTGTCTTTTCTGAGAGGAATGAGTGGTTTGACGTTCACAAAGTTTTCTGAAGCCTGCTCAATGTATGCTGAGTTTATGAGAAATTGAGGATACTCTGAGGAAATATGCGGACATCGCACACTGATTACATTGTGGTGTGCTGACAGCAGGATTCATTCATTTGGGGACTGGTAAGTAGCTTCCTGCTGTTCTCACCTCCTGTTAGAAGATGTGTGCTAACATTATAAAGGTAAAAATCAGTTGATACAGCAACTTTAGAGTTTGCCCGCAGATTTTTTCAACCTCTACTTCTGCTTCTCTAGATCTTCAATGTCTTACGTCTTTTATTTGCTCTTCTTTCAGTTTGTTACATCTGCTCTCCCACCATAATAAATTGATGTTCTGATTCTTTTATTTGAGTATTTGACTCAGATTGATTTTACAAAATTCAGCCAAACACTAATATATTATACCTGTATTGATGTTGTGGTACTTACTAACTGTTTTCAGCATTTTATGTGGTAAACTTCATATATCTTTATGATTTATTAAAATAAATGTGTTTGTTCACTTATGAATTACTTTTGAGGCAAGCGTTATTTATGCACCAAAAGTTGGAAGTCTAAGAAAGGACTTAGTCAAACTTAGAGTCTGCAAAATATATCATGAAAAAGATGTTTCATGATTATGTAGCAGTTTCATGAGATACCATGTGTTTGTAGAATGTAAAGGTGTTTAGAAACTCATACTGCTTGAATGATCTTAGTTGTTCCTTTGCATGGTATCATGGAAAACTTGTTAACTTGCTTTTGTTCCCCAGAGTGTATCTTTCACTGATTTTATGCCATCAAAATTATGCTTATTCTCATGTGGCTATCACTGGCTAATTCTGGATTTGATTGAAGCAGATCCTTTTAGAAGCTACGACATGGTGAAAAATGACCCTTTTGTATACTGACAAGCTCTTTCAAAGTTTCTTCTAGTTTGAATGCATAATAAAGGACACATTTGCATATGTGTATGATTAAAGGGTTAAAATATTGTACAATAAAGAAACTGTATTTACATATTTTATATATTCTGCAACTACAGTTACTATGTGACTTACATGTATAGTATAACACTGGGTGTTTTTTATTAAATGGGAATTCAGCCAAGTTAAACAGTGTAATAAGTTTGTTCTAGTATGGAAATCAATTCCTAAATGAAAATTATAACAATTTCCCTGGCAACAGTAGCTGGTGCCAGCAGACACATTTAGCCACCAACTACTACATGGAAATATGCATTCTTCATTACAATTTCTGATTGTAATGGTACTTTTGTTGTTGTTATTGTTGTTTAATGGTTCAGTGTCCCTGGTATTTTGGTATAATAGCTGGGTCTTTTGAATATAGAAAATGGGGATCAAAAAATATTTTTTATATCTCTTCAAGACATCCTTTAAAATTAGGTGTCTTTGGGGAGTTGCTTTTGAAAAACCATAGCAAATAAATGTTTTATTACTAAAAAATAACGAAAAAACAAGTATAACCTATGAAGAAAACAATTTTCTTTTTCAGCATCCTTTCTGAAAAGCACAAATGCTTCATCTACTCTGTGTGAAACATGGTATGATATTCTTAGGACTGTCTAACTGACACTGTGATAGAAAAATAGGCCTTTGATTTGATGAATCCAAAGAATACCTGAGTATACTAGAATTCAACCTGAAAAACACGGTCATGTAGGAAATTTAAGATGGGTCTCTCATTTTCTTCTTTTCAGAGGATTAGTTTAATTACAGTTCATCTTTCCTCTTCTAATCTATAGACATTTAATTTCTATTTATCTACAAATATTTCTTTACCATATACAGGCATACCTCAGAGATATTACAGGTTCTGTTACAGACCACCACAGTAAGGCCAATATCACAAAATAAACATTTTTTTGATTTCTCAATGCATATAAAAGTTATGTTTACACAATACTGTAGTTTATTAAGTGTGCATTAGCATTATGACAAAATACAATGTACATACCTTAATTAAAAATACTTATTACTAGAAAAATGCTAACAATCCTCTCAGCCTTCATTGTCTCCATGATGATGGCTGCTGACTGCTTAGGTTGGTGGTTGCTAACGGTTAGGAGGGCAGTGGCAATTTCTTAAAATAAGAGAACAATGGAAAGTGCTACTTCAGTGAAGAGATGAGTAATAAGGAGGAGACTTACTGCTTATCTGAAGAAAGTTTTAGTGGTGTGAATAGAAGACCAAGCCAGCCACAGTATTTCCTCAAACCAAAAACAATGGAGTTTGCCACATCAACTGGTTTTCCTGTCACAAAGGATTTCTTTAAAGCATGTGAGGCTGTTTGATAGCATTTTACTCACAGCAGAACCTCTTTCAAAATAAAAGTCAGTTCTCTCAAACCCTACCACTGCTTTATCAACTAAGTTTATGTAATATTATAAATTCTTTGTTGTCGTTTCAACAATGTTCACCACATCTTTACCAGAATTAGATACAATTTCAAGAAACCATCTATGGGAAGCAATTCCTCTCCACTGAGATTACAGTAATTCAGTCACGTCTTCATGCTCCACTTTTAACTCTAGTCCTCTTGTTATCTTCACCATATCTGTAGTTCTTTCTTACACTAAAATCTTGTACCCCTCGAAGTCATTCGTGAAGGTTGAAATCAATTTCTTCCTAATTCCTATTTATGTTCATATTTTCACCTCCTCCCATCATTCACAAATGTTCTTAATGGCATCTGGAAAAGTAAATCCTTTCAATCCTTTCCAGATTGTTTTCAATTTACATTTCCCAGATCCATTAAAGGAATTACTAACTATGGCAGTTATGGCATATATGTATGTGTACATATATATATGCTAATAACATAATATATATAATTATTAATTATATACATAATTAATAATATGTGAAGTTTAAAATTACTCCTTGGTCCCTGGTGTGCAGAATGGATGTTGTGTTGGCAGGCATACAAACATTAATTCCCGTGTATATCCTCATCAGAACTTGAGTAACCAGGAGAATTGTGAATGAGCAGTAATATGTTGAAAGGAATCATTTTTCTGAGCAGTAGGTCTCAACAGTGGGCTCATGATTCAGTAAGCCATGCTGTACACATATGTGCTATCATCCGTGCTTTGTTGTTCCATTTACAGAGCACAGGCAGAGTAGATTTAGCATAATTCTTAATGGTCCTAAGATTTTCAGAACAGTAAATGAGCATTAGCTTCAACTTTAAGTCACCCGCTGCATTAACTCCTAACAAGAGCAAACCTATCTATACTTTGAAGCTTTGAATCCAGGCATTGACTTCTCTCTAGCTATGAAAGTCCTAGGTAGCATCTTCTTCAAAAATAAGGTTGTTTCATCTCTACATTAAAAATCTGTTGTTTACCGTGACCACCTTCATCAATGATTGTAGCTAAATTATGAATAACTTGCAGTTTCTACTTTAGCACCTGCTGCTCTACCTTAAGCTTTTATGTTATAGAGACAGCTTATTTCCTTAAAGCTTATAAACTCACCTCTGCTAGCTTCGAGCTTTCTTCTGCAGCTTCATCAGCTCTCTCAGACTTCAGAGAATTGAAGAGAATTAGGGCCTTCCTCTGGATTAGGTTTTAGTTTGAGGAAATACTGTAGCTGCTTTGATCTTCTATTCATACCACTAAAACATTCTCTATATCAGCAATAAGACTCTCTCTTATCATTCATTTGTTCACTGAAGTAGCACTTTCCATTTTTTTCCCAAGAACTTTGCCTTTATATTCACGGCTTGGTTAATTGGCAAAATAGGCCTAGCGTTTGGCCTTTCTCAGCCTTTGATATGCCTTCTACATAAAACGTAAGCCTTTCTAGCTTTTGATTTGAAGTGAGAGATGTGAAACTCTTTCTTTCACGTGAACACTTAGAGGCCATTGTGGGGCTATTAATTGGTGTAATTTCAATATTACTTCATTTCTGGGAATAGGCAGTCTTGAGAGGGAGAAAGATGGGAGAATGGCCTATAAATCAAAGAGTCAAAACACACACAGTTGTTAAGTCCTCAGTCTTATGTGGGTGTGGTTTGTGGTGCCCCAAAGCAATTACAATCATAACATCAAAGATCATTCTTTACAGATCACCATACCAAACAGAATACTAATTTTAAAAGCTTGAAATATTATGATAATTACCAAAATATGACAAAGAGACATGAGGTGTTCAAAAATGGCACTGACAGACTTGCATAATGCAGAGTTGCAACAAACCAATTTATAAAAAATACGTATCAGTGAAGCACCATAAAGCAAAGTGCAATAAAAAGGTGCACCAGTATTCAGTTTACTTTAATAATTACATTTTTCTAGGTAGTATGTCAGATTGAGTCTTCCTGCATTTATCTCATATTTTCTAGGCGTTTCAGAACTACTTTTTCTCCTAGTTTTTGCTGTGTTACACTTTGCTTTACTACTCTAATTTTAAAACTCTTAAATTTTTCAGCAATATTTTCCAGTTAACCTCATGTCCATTATTTCCCCTGTAAGCCTGTCTAAAATTCAGTTTGAACTGTGTCTGAAGATATGCTGCTGCTGAGCTGAAGCACAGCTTAAACTTTTCTTGCTCAAGAGAACGTGCAGCCTGGAGATTTGCTCTACAAACCCCATAAAACACT
Organism: Mandrillus leucophaeus; assembly: GCF_000951045.1. Classification (NCBI taxonomy): domain Eukaryota; kingdom Metazoa; phylum Chordata; class Mammalia; order Primates; family Cercopithecidae; genus Mandrillus; species Mandrillus leucophaeus. Next base: position 188,235 of record NW_012101388.1, on the reverse strand, counting down.
GATACTGCTTAGAACACACACAGATCCAAGGGCCATCAAAGTGCTTTTATTTTTTATTCCTCTTTCCTCATGTCCACTTGGAGAAATGATGGTTTTGCCCTGTCTATATACTACCAATTACATGAAGTAATTGCTTCATATCAGTCATCATTTCTAAGTCTGATTCCAGTTTTCTGTGTAATTAAAAGCCATTATTTGAGGATTTTTGTCCTTCCAGTTTCTAAAAATGTAATTTCTTGTGTATTCTTTATAACTATTCTAAATTTAAAAATAAAGATAATGGACATTTGAAAAGGTTATTATAGCATTCATTTAAGTTATATGCATTAAAACGAACATAAATACATAGATGCATATGTGAATGTATGTATGTCTATAAATATTTGTATATACATATGTCTATACAAATGTTTGTATATATGTGTGTGTTTATATATTTGAAATATATGTATGTATTTCAAGTATATATACATTTCAAAACTGCAACTGTCAAAACTGCAAAAATAACTTTGGTTATGCCTTTAAGAACAGGTTTTTTTTTTTTTTTTTTTTTTTTTTTTTGCGAAAGTGAAATAAGGACATTTTAAAATTCTTGCTCTGTTAGAAAATTATGACAACACATCCCCATAATGAACCGAATAGTCAGTACCATACTAACACCTTCAGCATGTAAAACCCAATCCCCGGTAAAAGAATTAAGCATATATCAATTTTCAAAATATGTTAAACTAGTATCTTTCCACACATTAAAATTTTTCATTTTAACTACAAACTAATGAGCTCTGGCTATGAATGAAATATCCTGGTACTTAATGTACATCTGACGTCATGTATATGCAGGCCTCAAATCCTTCTATTTAAATAATCATCTGAAGAAATGGTGTGCCAGACAAGTAGAAAAACCAGGAACAGGAAGTCCCAAATATCATAAAAACTTGTAGTTTTATAAGATATTCTAACAGCATATCCCCATAAGTTTGGGTGCTTGCTTACTTCAAACAAAACAATAGGCGTTCCCTCCTTTGAGGCATTTCATACTATGACTCATAGTCACTAAACACTGTGTGTTCAGTGTGTTTACATTTTGTGTTGAAATAGTGTGTTTAAAATTTGTGTTTAAATTCACTAAAGCACAGAAACAAAAATTGCTTTTAAGAAACCACAAAATAGGGTATATATTTTAAAATTTCATCAGAAAGAAAATGTCACTGGACTTTTTTTGTTCATTGTATTGTTATCAATATATTATCAGCAGTTTATGTATAATGTGTATCCCCAATTAAAAATTTAGGAAACTAACTGAAACTCAACTTGACTCTTAAACTTTCTTTAACTTTGAAGCATATTCACATATTCCCATTATTCCAATGAGGATAGATTCATATTAACATTCTAGCCCATTTTAGTCGTCGTAATGAGCCTAAAATAGCTGCCAGCTTGCAGTGCTGGAATTAATGATAATTAAATGTAACACAAAATGTATTTCCATATTTTGTATTGCTCAAATGATTTCATCTCAGATGTAGTATGATTCTTTTTAGAGATGACTACTTCTATTTAATCTCTTTTCCAATTTTAATTTGAATTTCATATTGTTCCTGACTGTTTAATGAATATTTTGGGAGATGGCCATAGTGTTGTTAATTATACTAAAGACTGAGTGTAATTAATTCTTTTGGACCCAAAGTCAGCTAGTTAATCGATTTCTGATGAAACTGGAGATTAAACACAGATAGTTCACCTCTTCCTTCATTCATTTTAATTCTTTTCTCTTTCAATTCAATCAGATTACTTTGGGAAGTCATTGCCGGCAAGTCAATTGTGGAACTGTTTTGGACATTACCCAAGTGTTAATAAATGGGTGATCTTTTCAGTCAAGTTACCTTGATATTGATTTCTGAAAATGAGGAAATTTTAGTTTTAGTTATTGAGAAGTAAAAACTACCATTATCATTTGTAATTCATATTTAAGTAGTTTATAATTGTCTATTAACAATAGGCTCATGTAATCACACATAAGAAAGCTGTTGGCATGGCATTCCTGATAATCCTTAAAAAGTAGAGAAAAAGGTTTACTGTATTTTCAAACGCATTTACTACTATATAGCATATCCTATAATTGAGTTCGAAACTCATGAGCACAAACCAGTTTCTTAAACAGTTTTATGCTTATAGCATTGTTGAAAAATGCTGTAGTGTGTATGGCAGTTTATTATTTTCAGTGATATACATAATGACGTGTTAAATTATAACACCAAAAAAGGCCTTAAAAGTAAAAATAGGCCTTGAGAAATAATAGTAAATAATGAATTAATATCATTTTTTTTAGTCAAGGAACAAAACATAAAAAAGATTCTTCACATTTTTCTTATTTCTAGAGATAACTTTTAAGTGTGCTGTGCAATATTTTAACAATGATATTCTCAGATAATTTTGAACAAAGCGCTGAGTTTGGTGCATTATTATTTTACAGTCAATCAATTAATGTTAGTTAAGCTTGTGCAGGTAAAAGTCAAAGCTCTTGCTAATATATTTTCTGTACTCTGGAAAAGGGATTACTCTGTGTACTTCTGTTAACTTTATGATTTGGGATTGTTCCTAAGAATTCTGGGAAAACCCCAATAACCTTATAATTTAATATTGATTGTACAGATACTGCTTTAGTCTGCTTTTGCATCTATGACGGAATACCACAGACTAGACAATTTGTAAAGAAACTTATATCTCACAGTTCTGAAAGCTGGGAAGTTCAAGATCAAGGTGCCAGCCAGTTTGGTGTCTGTTGAGAGCCAGCTCTACTTCCAAGATGGCACCCTGAATGCTGCATTCTCTGGAGAAGAGAAACACTGTTCCTCACTTGACAGAAGACCCTAAAGGGCAAGCCCCTCCTGCAGGCTCTATTCGTAGCAGCATTGATTCATTCTTGAAGGCAGGCCACTCATGACCTAAACACCTCCCATTAGGCTCACCCTCCCAACACTCTTGCATTGACAACTAAGTTTAGAAATGGGCTGGGCGCGGTGGCTCACACCTGTAATCCCAGCACTTTGGGAGGCCAAGGCGGGCAGATCAGGAGGTCAGGAGATCCAGACCATCTTGGCTAACATGGTGAAACCACGTCTCTACTAAAAGAATACAAAAAATTAGCCGGGCATGGTGGTGGGTGCCTGTAGTCCCAGCTACTCGGGAGGCTGAGGCAGGAGAACGGTGTGAACCCGGGAGGCGGAGCTTGCAGTGAGCCCACATCGCACCACTGCACTCCAGCCTGGGTGGCAAGCGAGACTCCGTCTCAAAAAAATTAAAAATAAAAATAAAAGTAAATGAATTTAGAAGGAAGCAAAAACATTGGAACCATAGTGGATAAAATCCTTCCTAATCTGACCAATGAATGTGTAATTGTACTGTTGGAATTCACTGATGAAGATACCACATTGGCAAGTCTGTAACTCATGCACTGCATAATGACATTTTGGTCAATGATGGACAGATATTTAACAGTGGCTCCATAAGATTATAATGGAGATGAACATTTTCCATCACCTAGAATTTACCATACTGTAACTTTAATATTATTTAAGTGTTGTCTTCTTCTACTTATAAAACATGATAAGTATAAAACAACCTCAGGTAGGTCCTTCAGGAGGTATCCCAGAAGAAGGCATTGTTTTCATAGGATCACAGTTCCATGCATGTTATTACCAATGAAGACCTTCCAGTGGGACAAGATACGAAGGTGGAAGGCACTGAAATTGATGATGTTGACACTGTGTAGGCTTAGGCTAATATACGGCTATGTGTCTTAGGTTTCAACAAAAAAAGTTTAAAAAGTTAAAAAAATTTAAGAAAGGAAAAATCTTATATAATAAGAAAAAAATTTTAAAGTATTTCATATAACTGTAAAATGTCTTCGTGTTTTAAACTTATTTAAAAGGATTAGAAACATTTAAAGATGTTAAGAAGTTTGTAAAGTAAAAAATGTTTTAGTAAGCCATGTTTAATTTATTGCTGAAGAAATAAAAAGTTTCAATAAATTTAGTGTAGCCCAGTGTACGATGTTTATAAAGCATACAGTACTGGTACAGTAATGTCCTACACCTTCACAGTCACTTCGCACTCACCCAGAGCAACTTCCATTTCTGCAAGATTCATTCATGGTAAGTGTCCTATAAGGTGTACTTTAAAAAAAACTTTATACTACATTTTTACTGTTTCTTTTATCTGTTTAGATATGTTCAGATACAAAAATACTTATCATTTTGTTACCATTTCCTGCAGTACTCATTATAGTAACATGCTGTATAGGTGTGTAGTGTAGGAGCAATAGTCTAGACCATATACCTTAGGGAAAATAGTAGGTTGTAAATCTATATATGTGTAAGTACCTTCTGCGATGTTCACACAATGACAAAATTGCCTCACAATGCATTTCTCAGAATGTATTCTCATCATTAAGCAAGGAATAATTGTAGTTATATTTCAAGAAACTACTTCAATATGTGTAAGATAGATCATCGGGCAGTTTTTCTCTTGAATAAAATCCTTGTAGTTTGAATTTTCACAGCTGCTTATGAATGAGGAAGCATCCCAGTACTCAACAGATGACCAGGCAAGGACGTCTTTCTATTTTTACAACAAAGTGAACCATATTCTAGACATCAAAGAATTTGAGGAAAAGTCAAAATGTGTGATATAAATTTTATTGTGTAATGTCATATTTAAAAAGAAAACCAACATTAATCTTCTCGTTATAATTTAAAAAGTTTAAATGGTATTTGATTTGCTTGAGTACAATCAAATGGTTTAAAGTACACATCTTATCTCTCTTTGCTTTCTAACTTGCCCTTTGCTTTCTTATGTGCAATATTATAACATAACTAAATTAGTCATAATTATGTTCTTGTTTTCTTTAGGTGATTATAACTTGGTTTTCTGAGATAGTCCATATTAACTTATTTTCTGACTTAGAAGTATTTACAACCCTACCAGTCACATACCGTTTTAGTCATTGAAATTTGAATTTGTCAACACAGAGCACCAGTTTTTCCGGAAGTCTATTATTTGATATTAATATCTCAGACGTTTCACAAAATTTCTACATTTCTTGCAAAAATATTAGGAGAAAAGTATTTGTAGTAATTCTAAAAGCAGAAACAAATTTAACCAGGAAAAAACATATAGAGTAATAAAACATGAATTTGAGCAGATCTGATAACTATAATAACCATGGGTGGGAAAAAAATGAACATTGAAGCTACCAGTTGACTTATCTAAGATAATTTTCTGTGCAATTTAATGATATTATAGTATATTCTCTAGCAGATCAACATCAAAACCATGTACATTCCATTGTGTCTTTCCAGCCTAATGTTCTGCAGTTTTTCACAAGCCTCAGTACCACTTGGCAGTTTCTAAAGGACACGTAATATCCCCAAATAAATTTTTCCTTGTATATATTCTCCTCACACCCGGTCCATCCTGAGATCCCCAAAACCTTACTTGTGTTTGTCACTTCTTGGTCATTTACTCTGTGAAAACTCGGACTTCTACAAACAGACAAAATCCTTTCTTCCTCAGGGATCCCACAGTAACTTGGAAAAATCTCTATACATCCAATATCATATTGTGTTATGATGGTGAGCTTTTACAATGGTTATTTCAGGATTCCATGAATTTTTTAAAGTGGTGATACTGGCTTATTCATCTTTGTCACCACTAACCTATTACATTGCTGATTAGTTATAATTCATGGTGTGCTTGTTGAATGAGAAGACTCCTCAAAAGTAAGTTTGAGTTTATCATCTTAAAAAATGACCATGTTATTTGTACGATGATTTCATATTTATTTACTGCTAATTCTGTGAAAAACTTAATAGAATTTCACTGTACTATGTACCTTGGGGAAGCCAATACTCTGGAATCTTATTATATTTACATCTCTGTATAGGGTTATATTGTTTCTAACTTGGTTCAAGTCATCAGACTGACTTACAAAAGCATCTATCACAGAAGATGACCACGATACGCACAAGGCAAAAGGTTTCCATTCACTTAGGCTGCTTTTACAGCCAACTGTTTATGGCGGTTCTCTTGTAACCATAGCAAGGACATAGCAACTTTAATTAAGGACATTACTAAGATGTATTGACCCACCTGTGCTAATGTTGGAATTTAAAGGTCAAGAAGCTACAACATTGACCCAAAATTTTAAGTTTATGGATTTGCTGCCAGACATAGGGCCATTTTACAAAGACAACTCTAATTCCCCAAATTTTCCAAGTACATTCACTCTAAATTGTCTCTCTCTTTCCAAGATAAAGATAACAATGTTTCATTTTGTGTTGCTGTTTTATGAGATTGGAAGACACAAAAATTATCACTGAGTGGATTCATATATTTTTAGACACAGGAAGGAAATACATTATGAAACTAATGTTGATATTTTATAAACTTTACAAAAAAGCTCCCAGAAACTGATCATCGTCAATATTCAATACAAGTAGTGTGTGTATTCAAGTAGATATATGCCTATGTGTCATAAGGCATGTCGATCCTTACATGTGGTTGACTTAGTGTTCCCAAGTGGCTAAATTGACTCAGATTCCATCTGTTTTGAAACAAAAGGATTTGAACTTTAATTTTGTGAATATATCAAGGAAGAGATATGAGCTTAAGGATATTAAAGATACTCATTTTTTATGAGTAAAGAGTAACACATGACCGGCACAAATTATGTGTTGCATTATAAATACTTAATAATACTGCTTAAGAAGAATGATAGATACAGGATGTAGAATTTTATTGTTGTTGTTGTTTGTTCTATGTCAGGATTCCTCCTTTTGCTTTATTGTTCTGTCTTCAGTGTAAATCTTTATCACTTTTACTACAGACATTTAGTTCGCTTACATTTTCAATTCCTGGCCTCTACCTAAAAAGCTTAATTCTGGATATTATTTTACATGTATGGGTGGGATGACATAATCACAATAATTAATACATTAATTGTTGATTGTTGTTCTCATGTTTTAAATGGAGAGCAGAAAAATGAACACAGTATAGTGCTAAAAGTGTATACAGTGCATTCTTGTCTTCACAGTTGAGGTCAGGAGTTCGAGACCAGTCTGACCAACATGGTAAAACCCTATCTCTACTAAAAATACAAAAATTGGCTGGGTGCGGTGGTGGGTGCCTGTAATCCCAGCTACTCAGGAGGCTGAGGCAGGAGAAATGCTTGAACCTGGGCGACAGAGGCTGCAGTGAGCTGAGTTCACTCCACTGCACTCCAGCCTGGGTGATAGAGCGAGTGAGATTCAGTCTCAAAAAACAAAAAAAAAAAAGAAAGAAAAAAAGTTAGTTTGGTCCTAATATGTTCCAGATACATTAAAAGAAGAACCAATCTCTTAAGTAGTTCACATTCTAGTGTAAAAAATAAACAACTGCATAAATCCTTTTAATATTATACATATTGTATATACTGTACTGCTGGGCTAAAAATGTAAGGCACAATAAGTGCTTTTAAAATGTTTTCTTAACTTAATTCAGACTTGGAAGTCAGGAATTATATAGAATGTAATTAAAGGGTCACTTAAGTAGAAACATTCATTTATCATCTACTCTATGTCAAATTGTTTGATATGTATAGGGAATAATTAGTTGAATAAAACCATCTTCCAGATGAGTACATCTATGAGAGAGGTGTACACATTAACAAATATTTTCCATTTAAGGCCTTGAGTTTTTGCTAGCATTAGACACTCAGTTCTGAAAAAAACAGAAGGGGTAGGCATTCAACCAAACTTACAAAAGGTCTCTTGCAGGTTATGATACCTGAATTAAAGCTTAAGGCAATTATGCAATTCACATACAAATAAAGTATACTACATTTCAGGTGTTGGAAAATTCACTGCTTATTGAGGATACTTTCAGACAATTTATAGATAAGGTGGATGGCTTTTGAGCTAGTTCTTCAATTCTCAAGGAGTTCCAACACTTAGTGCTGTCACTTTTATCTGAGGAAGAATATTTAATGATAATCTTCCAAGAAATAAAATTCAGAACTAAATGCAAAAATAAATAATTTCTCCACTTTGTCAGATTTTCATGCTCTCCATAAGAAAAAACAAAAAGCAATCATGTATAGAGGCCACTGTATACATGGATGAAGATAAATGATTATGGACAATTTTGCAGAAATAATGAATAACAGTTGTTAAATAAAGTGGGATTATAAAATTTGTATTAAACAACACCTGCCCATTGCACTATAAATCATGAATAACTGGTAGATTGTATTTTGCTTAATTTATGTCAATCAACCTCACTGAGCACTAGGAATTAAATGCATGTGTGACTGTGTGTGTGTGTGTGCGCGCACACGCACACAATCATAATATTCTCATCCTAATGTTTAATATATTTTAGTGAAATATGACAATTTGAAAGGTAATTTTAATAAATTAGTGGGCCGGGCGCGGTGGCTCAAGCCTGTAATCCCAGCACTTTGGGAGGCCGAGACGGGCGGATCACGAGGTCAGGAGATCGAGACCGTCCTGGCGAACACGGTGAAACCCCGTCTCTACTAAAAAATACAAAAAACTAGCCGGGCGAGGTGGCGGGCGCCTGTGGTCCCAGCTACTCGGGAGGCTGAGGCAGGAGAATGGCGTGAACCCGGGAGGCGGAGCTTGCAGTAAGCCGAGATCGCGCCACTGCACTCCAGCCCGGGCGACAGAGCGAGACTCCGTCTCAAAAAAAAATAAAATAAAATAAAATAAAATAAAATAAATTAGTAGTAAAATAAAATATAAAACTATAAGAAGAGTAAAATTAAAAATCTAAAATTAAAGAAACTTAGTAGAATTAGAGCCATCTGTACTGAATAGTAAATAAATACTTTGTTCTTTCTACAATTGTATTTACTGATATGGTACATAGCTATTGACTGTGTAAGAAATAACCCAAGAAAAGACTTAGAGATAGAAAGTAAAAGTTCTGATAAAAAACAAAGAGTAGAATATTTTGTCTGAAATGTAGTTACTGTAGACCTGTAAAGAATTATTTGGTAGAAAAGTGACACAACTTAAGTAATTATAATATTTGAGGTTCATTAGGTGAAATATGTGGGAGGAAACTGATGCAATACACCAGATTATAGAGAAATAAGAATTAAATTTAAAAATAGTTATGGAAAAACAAACAAACTGAAAAGTACTTTGCCAATATAAACCACTTGATCCAGTACAAACATTTTCTCTGTAGTTCAGGGACTATATTTTTTTCATTATCACACTTCCAGCTCACAATATCTTGTATAGCCCATGGTAAGTACTCAAAATGTTCATGAAATGAACTAATTTCATAAATGAATTAATGTTCATAAATGAAATAATTATGGAGCAAATACTGTATATAAAAAATAAATCAATGGTCATCTGTTTAACAGAAGAAATGTGATGTACATAATGAAATTGAAGAAAGAATACATGGGCTAAAGCTAAATAGGAGAAAAAAAGAGATTAAATAATTTCATGAAAAAGCCTGCATTACTGAAAGAGATTTGACTAATAGGCTGAGATAATTAGATCTTTTTGATACCATATCTTCACCAAGTCTGTGACTCATCCACATTGATACACCAAATCAGGAATTTAAGACTATAGGGATAGTAAAATGTTCATCAAAGACAAAAGCTAATATGAATTCTTGTAATGCTCTATAAAGACATAGTCATAATGAAACTTGTCAAATTTAATGACCTTTGTTGCTGGTGTCTTTTTATAGGTAACATATCAGGACCCATCTTCTTTTCTTATTTTCGGACATGAATACACAGCCCTGCTCACTCTAAACATAAGCAATTTTCCTCAGCGTTCAGCGTTCATGATGCCTCATTTTGATAATAACCAGCCTTTCCAGACTCCGCTGCACAGGAACACTATATTCTTAAGTTCTTATCCTTTCTAAAACCATAATTATCTATATAACTCCTATTACCTTAAAGACTTTATGATTATACTTATTTAGTTATGTCATACAACATCTAAGTAACAATTATAGCAATAGCTTTCTTGTGAAACCTTTAGTGGAGATGAGATTAACGACAGAAGAGAAGTTTCTGTTGCTTTCTTATTTTGTTTTGCTTTACATGTTTGGTTTGTTTTTAACAAACTATGAAATCATACATATGTGTACATATAGAGTATGTCCGTGTGTGTGTATATATAGTATATATGTGTATATATAGTATATATGTGTATATAGTATATATATGTGTGTCTATATAGTACATATGTGTGTATATATGTGTATATAGTGTATATACATGTGTATATATGTGTATATAGTGTATGTGTGTGTGTATATGTGTGTATATGTGTGTGTATATACATATAGTGTATATATATAGTGTGTGTGTATATATGTGTATATACACATATTGTGTATATATGCACATACACATACACACACAATAACCTCACAGAAATATAAAGAGTGGGACTTGGCTGTGACTATTCATTTCCACTGCCTGGATTTAGGATATATCACTTTTATTAGCTTCTTCCAGATAGGATTTACCGTTTCTAAAAGAAACATTTACTTTGAAATTGGAATTATCTTTTGCAAAAGCAACCCAACTTTCATTTTATTCTGAAAATATTGCTAAAACTAAAATAATGCCTTTGGGTTATTTCCATTCTGCCATTTTCTTCCCTTTCTTCCCTTCATCTTTCTTTTTTTCCTCAAATAACAAGTACATGTCTAACAATAGTTGTATAAAAAAATAAAAAAACAAGTTTTCTACAGGTCATCTAGTAACATGCAAGAACTCTTATTAAACTTAACCCTATTAATGTATGCTAGGTAACCCATTTATTCAGTTATTATGAAGATATGTTATTTTACATGTTTACTTAACATTTGGATATGGTGAGTAAAGTTAATTTGTAAAGGTATCCAGATTCTAAAAATGTTCATGCAATATAATTTTCTATTCAATGTTTTGATATTATAGGGACATTTTAAGAGCCCATATGAAATAGACATACTTTCTGAATCATGCTATAGTTTTAGCCATGTTCAAAACTGAAAAAAGAACATATTAGAAACGTCCTATTTTTAATTTTTAAGCATTTAAAAGATACTCCCCACCATATTAAGTATTTAAGTAAACTAGGATTACTTTTTAAAAAATATTTAATATTTGTCAATTAAGCATTTATTAATTTTCCCACTGGTGCCTAGAAAAACAGTTTGACTAAAAATTTAAGATAAAAAATTTCAAGGAAGAAAAGAGTTAAAATATTTTATATGTTTGAAATTATAGGATAATCAGTAGTGACTCAGGAAAAAAAAAAAAAAAAAGCTTTGGTAACAAGTGTATGAAAATGCTGAACTGTTAGTTTTTCCCGACCCCAGCTTCTCATTTACTGGGTGGTGTTCTTAACACACGTTCAGACGTCCACAATCACATCATGAAATCGTGCTTATAAACTCAAAACAAAACCCTTAATATTTGCTAGCGTGAAGAAAACTGCAACTCATGTCAAATTTCATGTTTTTTGATACATGTGTTCTGTATTCTGTTCTTTTTGGGTGACTGATAGCACTATTTGAAGGATATATGTTTTTAACTGCCATCACAGCAGTCAGCATTATGTTCTTCATGGGAGACATTATGCTTTTATAAAACAGTTTAACTGCAGTCCGCTGTGTTGAACTTCATGTCCTTTTTAGTTTGCTTAGTGTACAGTATCACTTTGGAGACTTTCCACAAGAAACATCTACATCATTTTCTCTAAAGTATGACAATGCTGATTTCAACATTAATTATATTTTCTCTCAAGTTAGATGCTCTTAAAGATATCTTGTGTAGCTATCATTTGACATCAGTGATATTTAAAATCATAGAAAATGTTAAAATTCTAACCCAATAGGAAGAATCTAGTAATTTTGCATGTAAATAACAAGTGACAATTAGGATGATTCAGTGATGTTTATGGTTACAATAATAATTGTAATAATCTACTATGTCATGCAGAACTCATTTCAAGATATCAATTATATTATTTGTAAAAGAAAATTGTTTGAGATTCAAAGACTTTTACATCTGCGGTTTTAATGAATGTCTTGCTTTATACATTGCACAGTTGTATCTGAAAAAGAGAACAAAATATATCAGAGTCACGTTAGTAAGTGACAGAGCAGCAGCATTTGGCAAATTGTGTCTAAAAGATTAAGAATAAATGTTTTGCTATGCAATAAAAGTCCATGTGTGTCCAAGAATAGTTAAATTAGGAATTAATAAGGTAATATTAAATACAGTTTACTGACCCTAAATCTCAAATAAAACTCATATCCAGAAAAAGAAATTATCTGGCATGTAAATTTTAAAAAGCAGTAATTACATTATGTTATAAAGCACAGGTCTCCCCACCTCCTTTCAAAATTTTAGGCACCTGGATAATAGTTCTACTTTGCCTTTCCAACAAAATTTTCTAGCATAAGTTTGATTTAACCATGGAGCTATAACATTGCCATAATTAATAACAGTTTATTTCTTTAAACTTTCTACTTTTATTTTCTATTTCAGTATTAGGTGTGTGTATGAGTGCAAACATCTTGTAATGGAATATGGCTCTACAATGATAAATGGATTGGGTATGGCCAAAATAACTTAAAAATAAGCATATTAAAAAAGTATTAAACATGTTGTCAGCAAATGTGATGTGGCTTTATATTGAATGTTAATTTATTGCCTGGATAGGTATCCATTCAAATCACCTCATCAGTATGTTGCTTCAAAAGTGTGAGGCTTACTTTTCTTAGCCAGGTGATTACTCCGTCACAGTGAGGGGCGTATTGTAATGGCTGTAGTGATTTCATTTGCTTTTTCAAAAACATGCTCAGTGCACCAAGTCCTAGTGTTTCCTTATTACATTTTAAATCATGCAGCTACCAGTAGTTTTATCGAGTTTGAAGTGTGTCTTCTGTGAATACAAATGCCATGAGACCAATAATTTTGTTATTTGAAACTAGGAATTTTATTTCAGAAGAAGAATAAGTGGAGATAAAAATATAGCCTTGTTATTTTGATTTGTTCCCAACTACACTGATAATAAAGTAAAAATAACTTTATAATAAAAGACTCAAAATTGACTTATTAACAGTGTTCAGTCAGAATCCTGTTTTGATAAATCTTGGTAAAATATAGTAATGTTTAGTTGGTATGATGTATGCATAATGTCCAGAGCTTATTCTGAGTTTGAAGATTTAAACCCAAGTTTTACATGTGGAGATAAATATTAAAATACAATGGAATAAAAACTATGATTGAACTTTTTCACTAAGGCACGAGTATACTAGAATATCACACCATAACTTTTTAAATGAAGGATTAACCTTCCATGAGAACTATTCTATGGAAAGAAAGAAAAGAATAAAAATTTTAGAAGCATACAATGTTACCTAAAGTCTTGTTTTAACTCACATTATCAGTAACTTAGCAGCCCTTTCTGTCATGGCTAATGTATCTAGTATTTTATGAAATTGGACAAGGAGCACGATTTGTTGAACTAGAACTCAATATGTCTCACACTATTGAAATAGTACAGTAGTTCACTCATAGAAACATCACTATTATCATTATACATTATGACATTTTAGACAAGGAAAAATACTGCTTTTGTCTCCACAGGTGCAAAGTGCTTTCATTGCAAAAGAAAGGAACTACTGTAGAAGCGTATTTTTGCCAATACATTGTTACTTTGTTGTACTAACAGTTTCAATTACAGTTTAAGATAAAAAGCAAGTGCCTATCTTTTCTCACAGTAAAATGAATTGTCTTTTAGGAAAGGATTGTGAAACAGAAGCCATTTCCATTTTTTGTTTGCTTTTTTCTCTGTTGTTTCTAACAATAAGAAAACATGATAAAAATGTAACTATACCATTCCTACCTCCTTGAAATAATACATAACAAAACTGTGTGCTATTTAATAAAAGTATTCAAATATTTATGTGTCTTAGACATTATTCTTCCGCATCGTAACATTAAATAGAGCATAGAGACAGGGTCTTGCTCTGGTGCCCATTCTGGAGTGCAGTGGTGCAATCACAGCTCACCGTAGCCTTGAACTCCTGGCTCAAGTGATTCTCTT
>NW_012101388.1:165727-171933 GCF_000951045.1 Mandrillus leucophaeus | reverse complement strand
TATTAGGTGTGTGTATGAGTGCAAACATCTTGTAATGGAATATGGCTCTACAATGATAAATGGATTGGGTATGGCCAAAATAACTTAAAAATAAGCATATTAAAAAAGTATTAAACATGTTGTCAGCAAATGTGATGTGGCTTTATATTGAATGTTAATTTATTGCCTGGATAGGTATCCATTCAAATCACCTCATCAGTATGTTGCTTCAAAAGTGTGAGGCTTACTTTTCTTAGCCAGGTGATTACTCCGTCACAGTGAGGGGCGTATTGTAATGGCTGTAGTGATTTCATTTGCTTTTTCAAAAACATGCTCAGTGCACCAAGTCCTAGTGTTTCCTTATTACATTTTAAATCATGCAGCTACCAGTAGTTTTATCGAGTTTGAAGTGTGTCTTCTGTGAATACAAATGCCATGAGACCAATAATTTTGTTATTTGAAACTAGGAATTTTATTTCAGAAGAAGAATAAGTGGAGATAAAAATATAGCCTTGTTATTTTGATTTGTTCCCAACTACACTGATAATAAAGTAAAAATAACTTTATAATAAAAGACTCAAAATTGACTTATTAACAGTGTTCAGTCAGAATCCTGTTTTGATAAATCTTGGTAAAATATAGTAATGTTTAGTTGGTATGATGTATGCATAATGTCCAGAGCTTATTCTGAGTTTGAAGATTTAAACCCAAGTTTTACATGTGGAGATAAATATTAAAATACAATGGAATAAAAACTATGATTGAACTTTTTCACTAAGGCACGAGTATACTAGAATATCACACCATAACTTTTTAAATGAAGGATTAACCTTCCATGAGAACTATTCTATGGAAAGAAAGAAAAGAATAAAAATTTTAGAAGCATACAATGTTACCTAAAGTCTTGTTTTAACTCACATTATCAGTAACTTAGCAGCCCTTTCTGTCATGGCTAATGTATCTAGTATTTTATGAAATTGGACAAGGAGCACGATTTGTTGAACTAGAACTCAATATGTCTCACACTATTGAAATAGTACAGTAGTTCACTCATAGAAACATCACTATTATCATTATACATTATGACATTTTAGACAAGGAAAAATACTGCTTTTGTCTCCACAGGTGCAAAGTGCTTTCATTGCAAAAGAAAGGAACTACTGTAGAAGCGTATTTTTGCCAATACATTGTTACTTTGTTGTACTAACAGTTTCAATTACAGTTTAAGATAAAAAGCAAGTGCCTATCTTTTCTCACAGTAAAATGAATTGTCTTTTAGGAAAGGATTGTGAAACAGAAGCCATTTCCATTTTTTGTTTGCTTTTTTCTCTGTTGTTTCTAACAATAAGAAAACATGATAAAAATGTAACTATACCATTCCTACCTCCTTGAAATAATACATAACAAAACTGTGTGCTATTTAATAAAAGTATTCAAATATTTATGTGTCTTAGACATTATTCTTCCGCATCGTAACATTAAATAGAGCATAGAGACAGGGTCTTGCTCTGGTGCCCATTCTGGAGTGCAGTGGTGCAATCACAGCTCACCGTAGCCTTGAACTCCTGGCTCAAGTGATTCTCTTACCTCAGCCTACCAAGCAGATAGAGAGAAGAAAAAAAAAAATCCATTGAAGTTATTGCATGCAAATTCATTTTTACCAACAGTGTAATCTATTATTAAATATTCCTAAGGCAACCTACACTTTCTCTTCCTGTCCTAAATGCCTCCATTTTCCAGAGTCTCTGTCCTACTTACTTAGGTAGTAATCTTCTGTAGTCACCATGTACTGCTGTGAGATACTGATGAGAGACGGGACTAGCTGGATTTCCTAGACCTACTAAGAATTCCTAAGCCTAGCTGGGGAAGGTGACTGCACCCACCTTTAAACACCCGGCTTGTAACTCAGCTCACACCCGACCAATCAGGTAGGAAAGAGGGCTCACTAAAATATAAATTAGGCTAAAAGCAGGAGGGAAAGAAATAGTCAAATCTTATATCATCTGAGAGCACAGGGGGAGGGACAATGATTGGGATATAAACTCCAGGCATTCAAGCAGGGAGAGGGCAACCCGCTTTGGGTCCCCTCCCATTGTATGGGAGCTCCGTTTTCACTCTGTTAAATCTTGCAGCTGCACACTCTTCTGGTCCCTGTGTGTTCTGGCTTGAGCTGTGCTTTCCTCCCCCGTCCACCACTGCTGATTGCCGCCGACGAAGACCACCGATGACTTCCACCCCTCCAGATGCAGCAGGGTATCTGCTGAGCTTCTGATCCAGGGAGGCACCCATTGCCTCTCCCTGTGGGGCTAGAGGCCCAGCATTGTTCCTGCGCGGCTAAGTGCCCGGGTTCGTGCTAATCAACTGAACACTAGTTGCTAGGTTTCACGGTTGTCTTCAGTGACCCACAGCTTCTAGTAGAGCTGTAACACTCACCGCATGACACAAGGTTCCATTCCTTGGAATCTGTGAGACCAAGAATCCCACGGTTCTTGACTATTAATTTGCAGAAGAAAAGAATCTTGCATCTATACTTCTAATGACAGCTTTTATTCACTTGGAGATTTCATTTTGTTTCATCAGCAAGCACTGTTCTTCAGTATGTTAACACAGATGTTACAACCATCTATTTATGATGGAAAGTGTGGTATTAATGTTGTACCATTGTAAGTTATTGATAACTAGATTAGTAGTAAAAGATGATTTTTCATTTAACATATGATAGGACACATACAATTAACTACAATAAAGAGAATTATTTGTGTTGTCAGTAGATGTAGACTAAAATTATAGGAGGAAGTGTCATTTTCAGAAAAACAATCTTTTTCTTTCTACCAAATAAGTAACTCACAAACAAAAATGCTACAGATTTCAGTAACAGCAGATGATCTACATGAAACTACAGATTTCAGTAACACTAGCTGTCTTTGAATAAATGTATCTGTTTGGCTGAGCATGGTGGCTCACACCTGTAATCCCAGCACTTCGGGAGGCCAAGGCAGGTGGACCACTGAGAGGAGGAGTTTGAGAACAGCCTGGCCAACGTGATGAAACCCCGTCTCTACTACAACTACAAAAATTAGCCGGGAGTGGTGGCAGGTTAGATGTAGAGTGTGAGAGAAAAAAAATTGTAAAAGATGATTTTAAGAGTTTTGACTGGTACAAGGAAAAAAATTGAGTTGACCGTTACAGAGGAAGAGTACAAGGAGAGAAGCAACTTTGGGAGAAAAAGATAACCAGTTTTGCAACATAACAATTTTTAAATAATTATTATCACTCCAAATGGATTTGTATATCAAGGTCTCAGAAGTTCTACAGGAATAATCCCTGTTGTATTTAAATAATGGGGAAGCAATCAGCTTTTATTTGTATTCAAAATAATGAGACTAGATGAGCTGACCAAAACAGGAAGTGCACTGAGAAAATAAAGGAGCTTCAAGGACTAAGGGCTAAGAGTTCAGCATTTAAAGGTTGAGATGAGGATTAATCAGCAAAGGGGACCCAGTGGGAGCAGCCAAGGGAGGAGAGACTATGTTTATCAAGGAGAAAGGTGAGCTCCGTAAAATCTACCACCACTGATTGTTAAAGATGATAACATCTGATAAGCTACTTAAGATTACATTTGTTGTCTTTGATAAGAATCTTTGCAGTGAGGTAACAAAGACAAAGACTACTTTGATAGAAACTTACCAGAGAATGTGAAGAGAAATCCTAGAGACACAGAGTAGAGATCATGCCATAATTTTTGCTTGATCATAATTTTTGCTTGATTGGAAGAGGAGAAAACAGTAGTTGCTAGAGGGGAAAAATGGCGTGAAGGCAAATGGTGTGATTTTATATTAATGGGCATGGTCTAGTGGAGGAAAGAACTGATGACACCGTATAGAGAGACTAACTACTAGAACAGTTTTGTTGAGTAAGTAAGAAGAGATAATTCTCAATAAGTACAACTGCTATTTAGAAATAAAATCACTACTAAAATCCACTATTTTTAATTATATTGTTACTGAAAATGAACATAACCTTTGAAGAACTATCAAGATGAATTATTTTTTAAACTTGTGTTCATATTTCCTATAAATGGCTTCTGAATACACATACACAATTAGAACTGCATAGAACTCAAAATTAATATCGATACTGTTATACAAAATTATACATTACATAATGATATTATTTTATTTTGTAAATTAAATGGCAAAAATATATGGGAAAAAGCCATTTAATACATGCTATTTTTCTGTCATTTTTTCTATCATATTTGTATGATGGATACATTTGGATAAACCAAGGCTCTATATTTTTTGACTCGTGATCTTCCACTAGTGAGTTAACAATGTTTATTTCCTTTGAAAACATTTAATCTAGTCAAGTTCTAAATTAGAGACGTATGATTTTAAAATAAATAAATATTTGAGAGAAATTATTTCTCAACTACTTGGAAATAGCATAGAAAGAAACTCTGCATCTGATAAATCAGTAAATTTATACAGTAGCTAAAATAAGCCGCCCTCCTTCATAAAACAGCAAAATGTTCAAAGGAGAGGTCAGATTTTAATTTGAATATGTACTTACCCAAACATGTTCGGAAAAGTCTGAATAAAGCTGAATTTTCCTGTAAGAAACCTGAATATGTTCTTGAGTATTAGGCATAATGGAGCTGTGAATTAAGAAATGGTTTCTTTTAAGGATTAACAGTTTGTACAACTGACATTTATGACTGAAGGGGTTATTTGGGCTTTGTTCGATTGTTTCTTATCAGGATTATGCAAATAATAAAAAGATCTCAGATATTATTTCTCATGAAGTAATAATCAACCTCAGTCATAATACAAAAGAAAACACAGCATTTTCTCTCCATCAATTATCTGAACTTTTAAGGCATGGTTATTTTTAAAATGCAGATTTAAGTTTAATCAAGGCATGGTTAAAAAAAGTCTGTTATACTCTTGAGTGGAAACATATTTCATAAATAACATAAACCATTTATCTATCTAATTAGATTTGAAAGGAATGTTTTCTAATTTAATAGTTTTCAAATTACATTAAAATGCATATTAAAATCAATACAATTTTTACATGTTGCAATGCACTTAAAATCAAAGTGTCTATTATTACAGAGGACAATAACACCACACCATTGCCATTATTCAATCAACAGATAACATTTGATTAAATGAATGAAAACATTTTGGTGAGAAAAGGCTCTGAAATTATTCTTTTAAATATTTAAAAATGTGGAGTTCCTAGAAACACTTGATGCATCTTTAAGAGGTAGAGAGGAAAAAAGCACCAAGCTTGAACCTTCTCTTAGAGATGTTTTTCAGTAGTTTGGCAGATATAGGGAAAACTGGATAAAATATTTTTCTTCTGCTAATGAATAATTTGCAATGAGTTAAGAATATTGAATGAAAACAAAAGTATGAATGACTTACCTCTCTGAAGTATATTATGAATCGTTGAGTAAAAATGTAGGGTGAAAAGGTCTATGCAGTATGTTCTCATTGTTGAATATACATCGTATATATTTATGTATAGCTAACTTGAAAGATTGATGGCAGTTCACAGTATCATTGCTGACAGGTGGCAAGCTTTTCAATGCTTTATTTTCTTCCATTTCTGTAACTTGCTTAACAATATATGTACGTGTTTTATTTAGGTAATAATAAAAAATTGATTTCATATTCTTTTATTTAGAAGTGTCTAAGTTACTAAGTGTTCTCAACTTTCCTTACATAAGAGAGATTGTAGTGATAATTTACAAGATGGTAAAGAAAATAATTTGAAGTAACACCCAAATATATCACATTATTAATATTGCTGAATTGATCATATAGTCTGTGACTGTGAGACTGAATGTAGTTTTCGTTGTTTATTTAAAGTGTGTTAAAAATGTAATTTTGGGCCAGGCGCAGTGGCTCACGCCTGTAATCCCAGCACTTTGGGAGGCTGAGGCAGGCAGATCAAAAGGTCAGGAGATCGAGACAATCCTGGCTAACATGGTAAAACCTCGTCTCTACTAAAACTACAAAAAATTGCCACACATGGTGGCGGGCACCTGTAGTCCCAGCTGCTGGAAGGCTGAGGCAGGAGAATGGTGTGAACCCGGGAGGCAGAGCTTGCAGTGAGCAGAGATCGCACCACTGCGCTCCAGCCTGGGTGACACAGCGAGACTCTGTCTCAAAAAAAAAAAAAGTGTGTGTATATATATATATGTGTGTGTGTGTGTG
>NW_012101388.1:159654-160900 GCF_000951045.1 Mandrillus leucophaeus | reverse complement strand
GGGGACCCAGTGGGAGCAGCCAAGAGAGGAGAGACTATGTTTATCAAGGAGAAAGGTGAGCTCCGTAAAATCTACCACCACTGATTGTTAAAGATGATAACATCTGATAAGCTACTTAAGATTACATTTGTTGTCTTTGATAAGAATGTTTGCAGTGAGGTAACAAAGACTACTTTGATAGAAACTTACCAGAGAATGTGAAGAGAAATCCTAGAGACACAGAGTAGAGATCATGCCATAATTTTTGCTTGATCATAATTTTTGCTTGATTGGAAGAGGAGAAAACAGTAGTTGCTAGAGGGGAAAAATGGAGTG
Organism: Mandrillus leucophaeus; assembly: GCF_000951045.1. Taxonomy (NCBI): domain Eukaryota; kingdom Metazoa; phylum Chordata; class Mammalia; order Primates; family Cercopithecidae; genus Mandrillus; species Mandrillus leucophaeus. The sequence goes on along the minus strand of NW_012101388.1, from coordinate 160,585 downwards.
AAGGCAAATGGTGTGATTTTATATTAATGGGCATGGTCTGGTGGAGGAAAGAACTGATGACACAGTATAGAGAGACTAACTACTAGAACAGTTTTGTTGAGTAAGTAAGAAGAGATAATTCTCAATAAGTACAACTACTATTTAGAAATAAAATCACTACTAAAATCCACTATTTTTAATTATATTGTTACTGAAAATGAACATAACCTTTGAAGAACTATCAAGATGAATTATTTTTTAAACTTGTTTTCATATTTCCTATAAATGGCTTCTGAATACACATACACAATTAGAACTGCATAGAACTCAAAATTAATATCGATACTGTTATACAAAATTATACATTACATAATGATATTATTTTATTTTGTAAATTAAATGGCAAAAATATATGGGAAAAAGCCATTTAATACATGCTATTTTTCTGTCATTTTTTCTATCATATTTGTATGATGGATACATTTGGATAAACCAAGGCTCTATATTTTTTGACTCGTGATCTTCCACTAGTGAGTTAACAATGTTTATTTCCTTTGAAAACATTTAATCTAATCAAGTTCTAAATTAGAGACGTATGATTTTAAAATAAATAAATATTTGAGAGAAATTATTTCTCAACTACTTGGAAATAGCATAGAAAGAAACTCTGCATCTGATAAATCAGTAAATTTATACAGTAGCTAAAATAAGCCGCCCTCCTTCATAAAACAGCAAAATGTTCAAAGGAGAGGTCAGATTTTAATTTGAATATGTACTTACCCAAACATGTTCGGAAAAGTCTGAATAAAGCTGAATTTTCCTGTAAGAAACCTGAATATGTTCTTGAGTATTAGGCATAATGGAGCTGTGAATTAAGAAATGGTTTCTTTTAAGGATTAACAGTTTGTACAACTGACATTTATGACTGAAGGGGTTATTTGGGCTTTGTTCG
>NW_012101388.1:150903-155489 GCF_000951045.1 Mandrillus leucophaeus | reverse complement strand
GCTGGGACTACAGGTGCCCGCCACCACGCCCAGCTAATTTTTTGTATTTTTAGTAGAGACAGGGTTTTACCATATTAGCCAGGATGGTCTCAATGTCCTGACCTCGTGATCCACCCACTTCGGCCTCCCAAAGTGCTCAGATTACAGGTGTAAGCCACCATGCCTGGCCAAAATACTCTGTAAAAAGCAACAGAAATCTGCTTCTGGAGTGGAAACAAAAAAGGATATTAATTACAGGCTCATGTTTTGATATGTTATGGATCCACTGTACTACTTAGTAATATTTTCCCTTTGGGCAAGTTATTGGATCCTGTATACCTCTGCCTGCTTCAAAATATTTTTTTAATTAATTTAACAAAGGTAGAAAACATGACTTTATCATAAATCTAATAAAGATTTGACTTGAATTCACATCCTTGCATGGCCCCTTCCCAGGCCCCAGGAAGAGTTCTGACAATGCATTTACATGGTATTACATGATTTTTAATAGTTTGTAAAAGAAAAAACACTTTAATGGCAAGAAGCTAAGACTACTTTTGAATTCTAATTGGCTGTCCTTTATACTTCCTCAATTGTTGTCAGTGAGGATTTCTGAGGATCCAGGTAATGGGAAATGGAAGTGGGGAGACATTTGGTTTGGTATTCATATGATTATGGGGGGCTCATGATAATTTGCTTATATAGAGAAATTGTATTTAGTGGTTGCAGTGTAGGAAAGGCTGCTACAAGGTATTATGACAACTCACCCATAATGATACAAAGTGTTGGCAGAATATGTAACATGCCCAGGTAAGGTAATTCTGAATATATTACCCTAATCAATAGCCGGTGAATTTTGAGGTTTTCACAGTCTGACCGATGGAAATGGGCACTATTCTTCGCCTGGTGAGAACACCGGGTACTGTTCTATAGTTTTTTGAGTACCTATTTCCCTTGTCTCAAACAGTTTTCTTATGCCTATGTGCACATTACTATACTGCTGGATTCTCCCGGAGGATCCTGTGCAACTCTCTCCTCTCTTCTGGGAGCTCCGACAACCTTTGTTTCCCAGCCTCTCAGCTCTGGCATCTTGATTAAGGGCGTTTGCTGTGCTCTGCCTCATTCAGACACATAGGTATAACTGCCTACTCCAAAATTTTCCCTATAACTGTATTATTCAAGGTTCGCCAAAGAAATAGAGCCAATAGAAGGTAGATGATAGATAGATAGATAGATAGATAGATAGATAGATAGATAGATAGATAGATAGATAGATATTTATTATAAGAGATTGACTCGTCCACTTATGGAGGCTGAGAAGTCCCATGATCTCCTGCTCTCTGTAAACTGGAGGACAAGGAAAGCTGGTACAATTCCCATCTAAGTCTGAAGGCCTGAGAACCAGGAACACCAGTGGCTGAGGTCAAAAGAGATAAATGTCCCAGCTCAAGCAGAGAGAGCACATTCCCCCTTCCTTTGCCTTTTTTGTTCTATCAGGCCCTCAATTAATTGGATGATGTCTGCCAATCCACCACTCATTCTGTTGATTCCAATGCATATCCTTTTCAGAAACACCCTCAAAGACACACCTAGAATAATACTGACATGTAAAATGAACCATCACAGAAACCGTCAAGCAGGAGTCTCATATGTCTATGAGACAGTTTAGATATTTATCCCTGCACTAATCTCGTGTTGCAATACAATGCCCAATGCTGGAAGTGGGGTCTGATGGGAGATATTTGAATCATGTGGGTGTATCTCTTATGGCTTGGTGATGTCTTTGCAACAGTAATGAGTTCTCATAAGATCTGGTCATTTAAAAGTGTGTGACACCTCCCTCCCACTTTCTCTCTCTTAATCCTGCTCTCACCATGTGGCATACCTGCTCCCACTTCACCTTCCCCTATGATTGAAAGCTCCCTAAGGCTTCAGAAGCCTAGCAGATAGCAGCACCATGCTTCCTATAAAGCCTGCAAAACTGTGAGCCAATTAAACTTCCTTTCTTTATAAATTACCAAGTCTCAGGTATTACTCTAGAACAATGCAAGAATGGGCTAATACAGTATATATGTACATATATACACACTTACACACATATATACCTGTCTCTTATACACATCTAGATGTGTATAAGAGACAGCTGTGAACTGGAGGACAAGGAAAGCTGGTACAATTCCCATCTAAGTCTGAAGGCCTGAGAACCAGGAACACCAGTGGCTGAGGTCAAAAGAGATAAATGTCCCAGCTCAAGCAGAGAGAGCACATTCCCCCTTCCTTTGCCTTTTTTGTTCTATCAGACCCTCAATTAATTGGATGATGTCTGCCAATCCACCACTCATTCTGTTGATTCCAATGCATATCCTTTTCAGAAACACCCTCAAAGACACACCTAGAATAATACTGACATGTAAAATGAACCATCACAGAAACCCATCAAGCAGGAGTCTCATATGTCTATGAGACAGTTTAGATATTTATCCCTGCACTAATCTCGTGTTGCAATACAATGCCCAATGCTGGAAGTGGGGTCTGATGGGAGATATTTGAATCATGTGGGTGTATCTCTTATGGCTTGGTGATGTCTTTGCAACAGTAATGAGTTCTCATAAGATCTGGTCATTTAAAAGTGTGTGACACCTCCCTCCCACTTTCTCTCTCTTACTCCTGCTTTCACCATGTGGCATACCTGCTCCCACTTCACCTTCCCCTATGATTGAAAGCTCCCTAAGGCTTCAGAAGCCTGGCAGATAGCAGCACCATGCTTCCTATAAAGCCTGCAAAACTGTGAGCCAATTAAACTTCCTTTCTTTATAAATTACCAAGTCTCAGGTATTACTCTAGAACAATGCAAGAATGGGCTAATACAGTATATATGTACATATATAAGTTCATCATAAATTTTGCTGATATAAAGTATTCATAGTACACAATTTAAAAACAATAGTAAAATATAAAATATTCTTTATCATATAGCCTACATACCCAGTTGTTTCTCAGGGAATATGCTAATTGAACAGAATCCTTTTATCTATAGCCAACTTGTGGCTGAAATTAGCCATGATTTGACGAAATTAGACAGCGAATAAATGCATAACTACTTTCTGATTCATCAAAGAAGTTATGTCACTCATGAATGAGTTTTGTTCTCACATAAATATTGTCTGGTATTCATTTTCCTTAGAGAAAAACATGAAAATAGCACAATGAAGACATTCAACTAGCTTATCAATGATGGGAGTGGCATCTTTGCTGAGCTGGATAGAAGCATTGGAATACTGAAAAAATAATTCTCAACATTTTTCTGCTATTCACAGTATAATAGCTATAGACATGATGCAGCTTTAAGTTTAATTAGCATTATTATCATTTTCCATTATTTTCTTTTTTCCAGAAAATTAAAAATCAAGTTTTGGTATTTGTAGTATTTTTTTAAATTCTGTGGCTTAAATGCATCCACAATGACCTATTTTGAGTACTATGGAGTTGGAGAGCAAGCCTCAGCAGCACACTATAACGTACTACTCACACTGTATTAGTCCATTCTCATGGTGCTATAAATAACTGCCTGAGACAGGGTAGTTTATAAAGTAAAGAGGTTTTATTGACTTACAGTTCTTCACCGCTAGCGAGGCTTCAGGAAACTTACAATCATAGCTGAAGTGAAAGCAAACACATCCTTCCTCATACAGCTGCAGGGGAAATAAGTGCCGAGCAAAGGGTGAAAAGCCCCTTATAAAACCATCAGATCTCATGAGAACTCACTATCATGAGAACAGCATGAGGGTAACTGCCCCCAAGATTCAATTACCTCCCACCAGGTTCCTCCCACAACATGTAGGAATTATGGGAACCACAGTTCAAGATGAGATTTGGGTGGGAACACAAACAATATCACTCACCATATGAAAAAATAGGCATGAACCTTAATAGCATTGATAAAAGTAAAATGAATTAAAATAGCTAACAGGCAATGAGCTTTGAATTTTTATTTTGACTATAATTTATTTACTTGCAAAATCATCTAATTTAATTTTTAATTGTGACGGAATTTAAGAACTAGACTGTCAAATTTTTGAAAATTAAGAATAGTTTCTTGCAAGAAATAATACAAGAGTTCAGCACACCACTGGCATGCCATATTTAAGTAATCCAAAATAAATATTTTAACTTTTGTTTTTCAGACATTGTTTCCTCTCCATCTTCCTGTATCAGTGAATTGTTCCTTCAGGCTTTTATTTACTCAGGTTATACACACATTAAAAAAATTATTGAGCTCCTTCATGCTGTCACATCGCTTATTCAAACCACCAACACATGCGGTTGTCTCTGTTTTTGAAATATTTACCCAAGGGGAATATTTCCTCTCATATCCTCCATCACCACACTGAAGAAGTCACAGGCAATCCTCATTTAATAAATTCTCAAGTGGGCTTCATGCACCCCTCCTTAATCTACTACACACACTTGTCTCTCCCCTCATTTGAGACTTTCCAATGTCTTCTCACTTTATTCAAAGAAAAGATAAAATTCGTATAACATTGTGCAAGGTAACACTTGATCTTGGCCCCAGTTACCTGTAGAACTTTTCTTACACAACTTCTTTC
>NW_012101388.1:145287-149898 GCF_000951045.1 Mandrillus leucophaeus | reverse complement strand
TTGTTGATGCCTAGCTGATCCTATGTGATGACAGCAACATATGTGAAAAATATTTTACCTATAATATAGAAAATAGAATTAATTATACAAACAATCCTAGAAACATACATAAAAGAATGCAATTTAATTCACAGTAACTAGAGAATTTCCAACTTTTTAGCTTTTAATATTCACGCTCGTCTTAAAACATTCGTTTCCTCTAGACAGAGCAAAGAAACAGTATTTTTCAATTAATTGCATTTTTTTTACACTTCTACTGATAGACAAATTGATTCTGTCTGTACACTCTATTAGATTTGGGCATGAGCAACAACAACAAATGATTCAGTGAATGAGGTGAGCGGTCTGAAACACAGCTTTAATTAATTCCATTAAATTGCACTTCAAATGCAACGCACCTGGAATAAGTAGTCCTCCAAACATTTTCAATAAAGGTTGTTTATCAAAGTAATTATGTTTCCCTTGAGTAGTTTCTTAGTATATTCCTTTTCAGTATGTGAAAATTAAGATAAAATAAACAGGCTTTATCTTTCAAACCTGAAAACTCTTCATTACTATCTTGAAAGCCCACCAATAATTAAACCATATAATTAAATTAATGCATTTAACTATTGAATATACTCTCCTATTTTTCAGGATATAATTATTTCCATGTGGCAATTTATTAATGTCATGTGTGTTTAACCTGATTTTAATTCACGATACCATAACAGATGCTTAAATGTATTCTTGATGGCATTCAATACTTAGAAATCACCATGAACTATTTAAAATTAATGATTTTCTCATTTTTATGAACTATACCTTAATGTAAGAAACATATGTATATTTTAAATCACTTTATCCTTTGAATTCAGGTTCTACTACCCTTTGGCAATACAAGCTATGGTGTTGTCTATATTTCCCAAAGTTCATTATTGGCTTGTGTTGTAAACTAGCTGATGCAAACTCCCCTCCACTAATCCCCAGAGCATGTGAATGCAATCTTATAAAGCAAAAGGGATTTGGAGAACATGAGTCACCTGAATTCTCCAGGTGAATCTGATGTAATCGCAGATTTCCTTGTTAGAGGAAGGAAGGCGATCACAAGTGCGGAAGTTAACCTCATTAGAGAAGCAAGGCAAAGAAGGGAGGGAGAAATTTGAAGAAGCTACACACCTGACTTTGGAAACAGAAGAAGGTGTCATAAATTAAGGAATTCAAGGAATACAGCTCTAGAATCTGAAAAGGGCAGGAAAACAGATTCCAACCTATAGCCTCCAGGAGTACAGCCTTGTCTTCACCTCGATTTCGACTCTGACCTCCAGAAACGTAAGTTGACAAATTTCTGTTGTTTTAAACCACTAAGCTTATAGTAATTTGGTAAGCAGCAATGGAAAAAACAAAAATACAGCTGGTGTTTACAGATCATTACAGGTAATCTTTTTTATTAAAATTTATTTAAAATGTTGCTATATGTGTATATTCAGATGAATCTTTTAGAAAATAAAAAAAAGGGAGAAAGATTCAATGTACCTTTAACCCAGTTTATCTCAATGCTAACACCTTGGAAAACAATAGTATACTATGACAACCAGGATATTGATATTGATACAGTTAAGAATATTTCTTCACCGCAAGGACCTCTCCCTCATACTGCCTGATATGATTTGGCTCTGTGTCCCCACTCAAATCTCATCTTGGATTGTAATCCCCATATGTTGAGGGAGGGACCTGGTGGAAGGTGATAGAATTATGGGGATGGTTTTCCTTATCCTGGTCTCCTGATAGTGAGTTCTCATGAGATGTGATGGTTTAAAAGTGTGGCACTTATTCTTTGCTCTCCCTCTGTATCCCCTGACACCGTGTAAGATGTGCCTTGCTTCTCCTTTGTTTTCTGCCACAATTGTAAGTTTCCTGAGGATCCCCCAGTCATATGAAACTCTGAGTCAATTAAAATTCTTTCCTTTATAAATTATCCCATCTCAGTTAGTTCTTTATAGCAGAGTGAAAATGGACTAATACACTACCCTTGTATAACTACACTTATTTTCCTATTCTGCCCAACCTATACTTAACTTCTGGCAATCCATAGTATTTATCTCACTTCTATAATTTTATAATTTGTAGACTATTATATAAACAAAATCATTTGGTATGTAACACTTCAGGATTTTTTTTTCCATTCATAATTTTCACTCAGCCATTGCTGGATTGTGGTGTAGTTAAATGTTTAGTTTTATAGAAAACTGTCAGTTTTACAGAGTGGCTGTACTATTTTATATTGTCACCCACAATGTATGAGACATACAGTTACTCCACATCTTTGCCAGCATTTGATTATTCTTATTTGCCATCTGTATATCATCTTCAAAGAAATATCTCTGCCTATGTTTTGCTCATTCTCCAATTGGATTTTTGTTGGTTTTTCTGTTAAGTTTCAGATACTGACTCTTTTTCAGATATATGGATTTAAATTGCTTTATTCAACTCTGTGTCTTATCTTTCCATCCTTTGTAACAGTATTTTGAGTTCAAAATATTTAATTATAATTAGGAGTCAAATTTATCAAGTTCTTTATGGATTATGCCTTTGGTGTCAAGTCTACAATTCTTTACCTGTCCCAGTATCATGAAGGTTATTTTTTTCTAAAAATATTATAGTTTTATATTTTCCACTTAAATTCACTATAAATTTTAATTAGTTATTTTATGAGTTGTATATGTTCAAGGGTTTTTTTTTTGTAACATTTATTAAATTCTAACTTTATTCCATTGAATTGCTTTTGTGCCTTTGTGAAACAAATCTAAGTCCTATTTTTCTGTGGGTATTAATATGATCTCTATGCTAATCCATTGATTACAGCGTGTATTTCTCTGTTGATACTACTAGGTCTTGATTACTGTGATTACCGTAGCTATGTAACAAGTTATGAAATTAAAAAGACAATCCTCCCAATTTATTCTTCTTCAAATTGTTTTCACTATTTAGTTTTAGCATTTTCTTATAAGTTTTATAATAAGTTTGTCTATATCTACAAAAAATTTTTTGAAAAAGCAAAGGAACGTGAAACCCCAAAAACCTTTCTAGAATTTTATGGAATTGCGATAAACCCACACAGCAGCTTGAGGACATATGACATATTTTTTTCTTTGAGTGTTCCAATCAATTATCATAGTATGACTTTCTATTCATTTACATATTTTTTACTCCATCCATATTTTTAGATAATTAGCATAGAAGTCGTATACCTTTTGTTAGATTTACACCTACTTATTTCATTTATGAATGTTTTTAGTGGCATTGTAATTTAAATATCGATTTACAGATCCATTGCTAGTGTTTAAAAATAAAATAGATTTTTGTTCTTTTTTATCTAGTATCCTGTGATTTTTATAAATTCATTAATTTCAGGTTTTGTAGATTTCTCTGACCATTCTTTATAGACAATCATGTTATCTCCAAATACAGACAATTCGATTTTCTCCCTTCTGATCTGTATATAATTCCTTTAATTTTCTTATCTATTGCATTGGCTAGAATCTCCAACATCATGTTGGACAGGAGCCTTTAGAGCATAAATGTTTACCTTGTTTCTGACTTTAAAAACAGAGCAATCACTCTTTCAACATTACCTATGGTATTAGCTACAGTTATTTTGTAGATGCTCTTTTTTCAAGTTTAGAAAGTTCCTCTTCTATTCCTTTTAAAAGCTTTATCATGAAAGGATGTTAGATTTTGTTAAATGCTTGTTCTGCATTGATAAATATGATATTGCTATTTTTATACCCCGGCCTGTTATTGAGGTGTTTTACACTGATTGTTTTTTGAATATTGAATCATTTTTGTATATTGGGAATAAACACCACTTTATCATGGTGTTTAATTTATTTATACATTACTCATTCTATTTTATAGTATTTTGTATGCTACTGGTATCAATATGTTAACAATGGGTACTGGTCTTTAGTTTTACTTATTTTGAACTCTCTTCATCTGATTTTGGCATCAAAGTAATACTAGCTTTATTAAAAATGACTGAGAAGTGGTCCATATTTATACTGTTGTTTTTTCTGACAGAGATTATGTAAAAGTTGTATTAATTCATATCTAAATGTTGGTAAAATTCTGCAGTGAAACCATTTGGCCTGGAAATTTGTTAATTTTTAATAACAAATTTAAATTTCTGAATATTTATAGGTCTATTCAAATTATATATCTATAATTGGGTAAGGTTTTTTGAGAAGCTGGCATATTTCATCTATCATATGAAATTGAAGAGTGAAGTATTGTTACTGAAACAGCAGTGGTTCGGTTTAGGTCCCGTTATCTACCACATTGAAGGACAATCACTGAGATGATGAGTATTGCCAAAAAAGAACAAGAACGCTTTAATCGGGTGCTGTAGCCAAGGAGATGGGAACTGGGTCTCAAATCTATCTCCCTGACTGACTAAAATTAGGGATTTATATAGTAGGTAAGAAATCCAACAATGTGTGAAAAACAGGAACTACGGAGAGACAAGGAAGCAATTATAATGAGTGAGGGATCCCACTTCTCACTGTCCAGATGTGGTGATGCGGTGAGTTTCAGTTATTTGATTGATTGTTTTTTTGTTTTTGTTTTTGTTTT
>NW_012101388.1:142214-144289 GCF_000951045.1 Mandrillus leucophaeus | reverse complement strand
TTAAATTGTTTTTTCCCTACAGGTTAGGTATCATCTGTCTCCAGTTGCTTTCAAGATGTTTCTTGGTCTTCTTTTTGTTTGTTTTTGTTTTGTTTTTGCTTTTTGACACAGGGTCTTGCTCTGTTGCCCAGAATAGAGTGCAGTGACATGATCATAGCTCACTGTGGTCTCAAACTCCTGGGTTCAAAGGATCCTCCCTCCTCAGTCTTCTGAGTAACTGAGATTACTGATGCATGCAAACACACCTGGCTAATGTTTGTTTGTTTGTTTGTTTGTTTGTTTCTTCTCTTTTTTTGTAGAGATAAAGTCTCACTATGTTGTTCAGGTTGGTCTCAAATACATTGGCTCAAGCAATCCTCTCACCTTGGCCTCCCAATGTGCTGGGATCATAAGCATGAGCCACCATATCTGGCCATTTTTGTCTTTAGTTTTTAGAACTATGACTATTAATGTAGTTTGGTATGCTTTCTTTTAGATTTACCCCATTTGAACTTGTTCACCTTCCTTGATTATCAGATTTATGTCTTTGCCAAATTTGGGGATTCTTTAGCAATTATGGTTTTAGTTTTTTTTTTTTTTTTTCAGCCATGCCCTCTTTGTCTTCCCTTTCCATAATTCCAGTGACATAAATTTAAGATTTTTGTTATGAAGTCCCACAGATCCTTGAAGGTCTGTTGTTTTCGTTGTTTCATCCCCATTCTATTTTCTCTCTGCTGTTCAGGTTGTGTCATTTTCATTGTTGTGGCTTCATGTTCGTTGATTTCTGTTTCCTTTATATGCTATATTCTGCCTTTGTGTTCACCCATTAAATTTTCATTACTATACATTTTAATCATAAAATGTTATGTTCTTTTATATCTTCTATTTCTGTCCTGAGATTCAATATTTTTCGTATGTTTTAAGCATGCTTATCATTGCTCATTGAATCATTTCTATGATGGCTATTTAAAAATCTTTGTTACATAATTCTAACATTTGTCTTGTCAGTGTGGGCATCTATTGATTTCCTTTTTTCATTCAATTTGTGTTTGTTTCTTGATATAATGAATGATTTTTCAACTGAAATTTGATCATTCTGGATATTATGCTAGGCATCTCTGAATTATACACACGCGGTTGTTTTAGTTGACTTAACACCCAAAATGTACATATACACCCCTAATGTACAGAATATGTATGTGGAAAACTATAAAATAGCAATGAAATAAGTTAAAGCAGGTCTAAATGAATGGAAGGCTATTCTGTGCTCATAGATTAAGAGAATCAATGTTATGAAAACATCAGTTTTTCCAAATTAATCTATAAATTTAGTGAAATCCTAATCAGAATCCTAAGCAAATCAGTTAGTAAATGTCGACAAATTGTTCATAAAGTTCAATTGAAAAGGCTAAATATCTAGAATATGAAGCACAATAATGAAAAAAAGCAAATTCAGGGGATACGTACAACCCAATTTTAAGACTTAGTCTAAAACTAATCATGATAGCATTGGTGAGAAATTAGACAAATAGGCCAAATGAACAGGACAGATAGCTCAGGATTAGACCCACACAAATGACAAGTATAAGCAGTAGATCTTTGATAAGATAGCAAATGTAATCCAAAGGAGAAGGGATAATCCTTTTAATAAATGGTGCTGAAACAATTGGACAGCCATTGAAAAAAATATATATAAGGATCTATTTACAGACCTCATGTCATAAACAAAACTCACCTAAAAATAGACTGTAGACCTAAATGTAAAATATAAAACTATACAAATTATTCAGAAAACAAAACATTTTTACTGTATCTTTAGTGATATTTTTCTCTAATTTTAACTTCACTTTGTCATTGTATATTAAAATTTATGAATTTGGAGAGGAATCATTTGGAGAAATTTAAGAGAAGCTGAGGGCTTTTTGCCCATTTGACATACTATGTTTTTGAAAATGTGTAAGTAGGAATAATGCCTATTCAATTGTCTTATACTGGCTTTTATTAGTAAGGCAGAGCTGATATCAGAGTTAAGAAGTGTGTTTATTTAGAAAGTATTTTTCTTCATTTGATATTTAAATTTGGCAATAATGTTTGAC
>NW_012101388.1:132401-140179 GCF_000951045.1 Mandrillus leucophaeus | reverse complement strand
AATCTTTGTTACATAATTCTAACATTTGTCTTGTCAGTGTGGGCATCTATTGATTTCCTTTTTTCATTCAATTTGTGTTTGTTTCTTGATATAATGAATGATTTTTCAACTGAAATTTGATCATTCTGGATATTATGCTAGGCATCTCTGAATTATACACACACGGTTGTTTTAGTTGACTTAACACCCAAAATGTACATATACACCCCTAATGTACAGAATATGTATGTGGAAAACTATAAAATAGCAATGAAATAAGTTAAAGCAGGTCTAAATGAATGGAAGGCTATTCTGTGCTCATAGATTAAGAGAATCAATGTTATGAAAACATCAGTTTTTCCAAATTAATCTATAAATTTAGTGAAATCCTAATCAGAATCCTAAGCAAATCAGTTTGTAAATGTCGACAAATTGTTCATAAAGTTCAATTGAAAAGGCTAAATATCTAGAATATGAAGCACAATAATGAAAAAAAGCAAATTCAGGGGATACGTACAACCCAATTTTAAGACTTAGTCTAAAACTAATCATGATAGCATTGGTGAGAAATTAGACAAATAGGCCAAATGAACAGGACAGATAGCTCAGGATTAGACCCACACAAATGACAAGTATAAGCAGTAGATCTTTGATAAGATAGCAAATGTAATCCAAAGGAGAAGGGATAATCCTTTTAATAAATGGTGCTGAAACAATTGGACAGCCATTGAAAAAAATATATATAAGGATCTATTTACAGACCTCATGTCATAAACAAAACTCACCTAAAAATAGACTGTAGACCTAAATGTAAAATATAAAACTATACAAATTATTCAGAAAACAAAACATTTTTACTGTATCTTTAGTGATATTTTTCTCTAATTTTAACTTCACTTTGTCATTGTATATTAAAATTTATGAATTTGGAGAGGAATCATTTGGAGAAATTTAAGAGAAGCTGAGGGCTTTTTGCCCATTTGACATACTATGTTTTTGAAAATGTGTAAGTAGGAATAATGCCTATTCAATTGTCTTATACTGGCTTTTATTAGTAAGGCAGAGCTGATATCAGAGTTAAGAAGTGTGTTTATTTAGAAAGTATTTTTCTTCATTTGATATTTAAATTTGGCAATAATGTTTGACTTATGTCAGTCATGGGAAGTTAATCAAATCTTCAGTAAGTATCAAGAAAATATTTAGATTATAAATATATTTCTTTCAATTTATTTCGAATGATTTTATAACTGATAGCACTTACATTCCTATGATTTTAGTACAGTGTTTTAAAATTAAAATCCATTACCTTTAAAACACTAAAAGTATTTTTTAAAATCTATATTTTGGGCCAGTTTAGGGATTTCAACTTGTAAAACTGTTTTTCTCAACTCAAGTTAAAGTGGCAGCAGGGGGTAAAACAGAAACAAAAAAACTTCTGATTCAGCATTCTTTTGTTCAATATAAAACAGAGATCCTTGGGGTAAAGTATTATTGCCTGCTGAAGAAGAACTATATTAAATACTAGCTACTCAATTATATGTTGATATTGAAACTGGCTTTGAAGAGTGAAGTGGAATGGCACTTTTAGGCTCTGACATTCTAAGGCATGAATCAAATCAATGCTGAGCAACGAAGTATGTAAGTCGCTGACAGATCTGATCCCCACAAGTGTGAAGACTGAAAGGTGTTTAGTGATTTGATTATAAAAAAGACTTTGAAAACCAGGTCAAAAATGAAGGCAGAAAGGAAATGGGAAATGGGATGCATAAAATAAAAGACCGTGTAAGAAATTACACAGGGAATATTGATTTTGTTTTCGGAGCTACACTTAGGTATTGCCGATTTGAGATAGGCACTGTGCTCCACTCAGTGATTGGTTTAAAGATACAACAATACGTTTTTGTTTTAAATGTTGATTATACATGGAGGAGCTAAATAAATAATGATTTTTCAGCAAAAGCCACTAACTTCTGATAATCTAACATAAAATGTCCCTTGAATCTTTGTTTTTGACTAGCCATTTTGTGAAGAGAACCAAGTAACTTCCAAACTGCATTGCTTCCAAATGCAGTATTTATTCAATGAAACTATTTAATTAATTCAGAGCTTATTTTGAAGTAATTGTATAAATGGTATAATTAAAAGTAACTGTAGTTATACAGTGAGATTTAGTTTACTAAATTGGTATGTTATCAAAGGGTCAATCCATAAATATGATTTTATTTAGATTCTATTGGTCATTTTTTAAATTACCAACTTAAGCAAAATCTAAAAGTAGTTAAAAATGATTCCTACTGCATATGTGTGTAATTTGACTAATTTTAATATTCTGTAGTTTATGGCTCTTTAATTTTTAACAAGATAGCTTTAAAATGTGAATTATAGAGCATAATAATTATAATAGAACTACTAACTTCTAGTTTCTGCTAATAGTTAAGATTATACTTCAAAAATATAATTTAGTGAATTTTTGCTGCATGGTAAGTCAGAAATAGCAGGAAAGTGACTAGTAAACAAAAATAGGGATTGCTATAAGGACTAAACAAATATGGGGGTGTGTGTGTGTGTGTGTGTGTGTGTGTGTGTGTATTCCTAAAATATTACCTGGTTGCTAAGAAATACAAACTAAATGTAAATTTTTAATAATATATGTTATTATTATTAATTGATATGTCCCTACCTTAATAATTTTGAATTGTATTATGTTTATGACATTATAAATTTAATTCTTGTTTTGACATTTTGTTTAATGCCTATCTCTCTCCCTTCCTCTCTCTCCAAATATATGTGGGTAATTTATTATGTTGAGTTATTAGTTCCTCATAAAGTAGACATGAGTAAGATGTCTTTTATGTCTGGAGATGTAGGCATTTTGCCCACACACATGCATGGTAACTGCCTGAACATGAAAGTGTAAGGTCATGAATCTCCCCATTAGTATCCTGATACCGATTCATTGGGTGTAAACATGCATCACTATAGAAATGACATAATATGATGATAATGGTGGCAGATGTTATTACTATTTCTATATCTATGTCATTGTCTGATTTTAGATCCCTTATTATAGTCATTATATTCATATTTTACTAATATTCTATTCCTCATTTTCTTTATTAAAATACTTTATTTCTTAGAGTAGTTTTAACTTTATCCAGCAATTGAAGAGCAAGTAAAAAGAATACTTAAATACCTTTCTTCCTCCCATTTTCCTACAGACAGTTTCCTCTACTGTTAATAATGGCAGACCCTCTGGAGGGGCCACTGCCATGACGCCAGCTGCAGTGGGGGAGGCATGGCCAGGACTATGTACTCCACAGAGCCAATGTGAGCCAGGACAGGCAGAAACCCCGCCCACTTCCAAGTTGGAAGGGTGGGAGCCTCGCCCTCCCAAGAGGGGCTGCAGCCTCCCGGCCGTGGCTGCAGACCTGGGCTTCTCTGCATTCCTGGAGACCCGGGAAGCTCCCCTACCCCCACAGGCTGGGAAGTGCCTGCTCCCCTTACCTGGCCTCTCCCTGCTCCCAGCACCTGCCCTGATTTTTTAGCGAAGTTGTGATGGAGTCCCAGCGCTGTCACAACCCAGCCAGCTGTGCCTGCACTTGGGGCAGCGTTGACACACCAGCACTCTGCTGCCTGGGCACCCTCAGGCTATGGGCGCCTAGGAGCATGGGAGGGAGGCCAAGGCGGGCTGAGGGTTGCTCAACATGAGCCTGCAGGCAACCCTCAGCATAAACAGCCTGGATGCTGTGGGCACCATGGGCAGCCAGTTAATGGCGGTGGGAGGCAGACAGTCTCGTGGGTGGAAAGGGGTCGGTCCCCATTGGAAACCCCACCTTCATGCCAGGGAGGGCTGCGGACCTGGGGCTGGGCTGCCAGTTCCACGAACCAGAGTGAGAACTTATGGTGATTTTTCTGAGCCTACCCATAGCTGCCCATGCTGCCCATGGACCAGTCAGCAGGCATTTCCTCCCCTCTGAAGCCCAGAAAAACCCTGAACTCCGCCAGAGTTGGGCAGATGTTGGGAAAACTTGTCTGCGCTCCTCTTTGCCTCGCTCACCCTCCACTTGTCCACGTACCTCATTCTTACTGGATGCAAGACAAGAACTCAGGACCCGCCAAATGACAGGGCTGAAGGAGCTGTAAAACGAACAAGGCTTAAACACACCCTTTGCTCCCCACGTTGTGGGCGACGAAAAAGAAGAGAGAAGAGCTGTGTTTCTTAGGGGATCCCAGACCTAGGAGTTCCCCAAACCCAGGCCTGCGACACTGTCTTTGGAGCTCTCCAGTTATGGCATCTCCAAGCTTGCAGGAACCACCGTGTTTCCCAGTGCCAGCCGTGGAAGCTTCTTATGGTGCACCTGCTCCAGCCGCAGTCACACAGGTAGCTGATGCCCGTGTCAGGGCCTGTAGCTGCCTGCCCTGCTGCAGCTGGCATGCCTGTCTGTAGACAGGCCAGACCCCATGCTCACTCACTCACACACCCCTCACTGCTCCATGCCTGGCTCACTCTTGGCAGGCATTGGATCCAGGCTGGTAGTATAGCCTGCCAGGCTGAGTGGTCGGAACGAGCCCAGTAGACCCAAGCAAAACTCGGGAAAAGGTACCACTGGCCGCAGAGGTTTCCAGCTGGAAAAGTAACACCCAAGGATCCTGTGACATCTCCATCTTGCGTTCGTTTGTTTCATTTGTTACAACTGATGGGCTAATATTGATAAATAATTTTTAACTAAAGTCTATAGTTCACAAGAGGCTTCCCTCTTTGTGTTGTACAGTCCTATGGGTTTTGGTGAATATGAAATGTCATGTATCCACCATTACACTATCATACAGAATAGTTTCATCACCCCAACATCCTCTTGGCTTCACCTATTTCTCCCTCTTTCATCCTCCTGCAGCCTCTGGCGACCACTGATCTCCTTATTGTCTCTATAAGGTTTTCCAGAAAGTCAGAGAGTTGTAATTATACTGTATATATAGCCTCTTCTAACTGGCTTCTTTCACTTAGCAATATGCACTTAAGTGTCCTCCATATCTTGTTATGGTTTGATAGGTCACTTCTTATCAGGAAAAACAGTCCACTGCATGGATCAACCAGAGTTGGTTTTTGTTTGTTTGTTTGAAACGGAAGCAAATGAAATCCAATGACAAAAAGATAGTCTTCTTAACAAACAGGGAGAAATTTCAATAATGAAAATAGTTCAATATTGACAGTTGGTAAAAACGACAAATCTGGGTAGTTAGTATGTCCATCACTTCAAGGCTTTATTATGTTTATGGTGATAGCTTTCACACTGTCTTGAATTATATAATGCCTTGTTATTAGCTATAGTCACCTTACTGTGGAATAGAACACAAGAAGTTCTTATTCCTATCTAACTGTAACTTTGTACCCTTAACGAATTTCTGTCCATCTTCCCCTTCCCTTTCTCTCCCCACCCTCTGCTAACCACTATTCAATTGTCTGCTTCTATGAGAGCCCACATATGAGAGAGATCATGTGACATTTTTCTTTCTATGCCTGGCTTATGTCACTTAACGTAATGTCCTCTGGGTTTATGCGTGTTACAAATGACAGAATTTTATTTATTTTTATTTATTTATTATTTATTATTATTTTGAGACGGAGACTTGCTCTGTCGCCAGGCTGCAGTGCAGTGGTGCGATCTCGGCTCACTGCAGTCTCCATCTCCCGGGTCTGAGCCACAGAATTTTATTATTTTTATAGCTGTAAGTATCCAATTATCTTATAAACTACATTTTCTTCATCCGTTTAGCCATTAATGGACACTCGAGCTGATTACATCTCTTGGCTATTGTGAATAGCGTTTTTTCACATACTTATTGGCCATTTGTTTATCTTTTTTAGGAAATGTGTATTCAGATTCTTTACTCATTTTTTGTCATATTTGTTTTATCGCTGTTGTTTGTATTTCTAGTATATTCTAGATATTAACCCCTTGTGAAACAAATAGTGTACAAATTTTTTTCCTATTCTGCAGGTTCTCTTCCTTCTATTGATTTTTTCCTCTGCTATACAGATGTGTTTACCTTCAGATGGTCCCATTTGTCAATTTTTGCTTCTGTTACCTGCGCTTTTGAAGTTTTAGCCATAAATTCTTTGCCCAGACCAATATCCTGAAACACCTCCCCTATTATCTCCTAGTAGATTTAGTTTGTGGTATGATATTTAAAACTTTAAAGATTTTCTCTTGCTTTTTATATGGTGAATGATAGGGGTTTAATTTTTTTTCCTAAGCATGTGGATATTCAGTTTTCCCAGCACCATTTTTGTATGTATGTATGTATTTAATTTTAGTTTTTGAGACAGAGTCTCAGTCTATCACCCAGGCTGGAGTGCAGTGGTGCAGTCTTGGCTCACTGAAACTCCCCCACCCCCGACATCCTGGGTTCAAGTGATTCTTCTGGCCTAGCCTCCCAAGTAGCTGAGATTACTGGTACTCACCACCACACCCAGCTGATTTTTGTATTTTTAGTAGAGATGGGTTTCACCATGTTGGCCAGTCAAGTCTTAAACTTCTGACCTCAAGTGATCGGCCCACCTTGGCCTCCCAGAGTGTTGGGATTACAGGCATGAGCTACCATGCTCAGCCCCAGCACCATTTATTAAAGAAACTGTCTTTGTCTGCAATTCACTCTGGGTGGTTAATCCTTCTTTGTGCTCCCAGAGTTTCCCATATAATGTGACTAGAGTCACCTTCCCATCAAAATTCCCAGACTGGTGGAAAGATGGAATATCTACCTCCAACTCCCTCCTCTTAGCTCAGAGATTCTGGGTCTAGGAAAATGCCCTGTGAGTGTTATGATGCCAATGGTAGGAAGTAGCAACTGCAGCTGAAATGACCATTCCTCTTACCTGTTGTGGTTCCTCTCAGTCTTGCAAGAACAGGGCATTTCTTTATTTCCTCTACAAGTTCTGTTGAACTGAAGGAAATATTCTTGTTCTTGAATAGTTTCTAGCTCTATTTTTGTGGTAGAAGTGATGCCCAAAGATGTCATCATGCTTTTGGAGAAAGGTGCAAAACAAATTCAATAAAGAAAAAATTAGGAAAAGAATTGTTATACTTGATAACAAAAGCAATATCAGTAAAAGGCAAAATTTGTAAGTTGCATTTTAAAATTTTAAAAAATAAAACTTGTTCTGTGAAAATCACCATTAAAAGAGTGAAAATCCAAGCTACTGACTGGGAGAAAATGTTTGCTAAGTATGTATTTGTGAAAGGACTAGTATTTAGATTGTATAAAGAACTCTTCTATTTTAACAGTAAGTAAATAGTCTAATTAGAAAATGGGCAAGCAACATAAACAGACATTTCGATGAAGAACACTTGCAGATGGATGGTAAGCACTTTAAAATGTGTTCAATATCACTACCAATTAGGGATATGCAAATTAAAACCATCATGAGATATCATTACATCCTTATCAGAACAGATAAAATTTTAAAGCAATGATAGCCTCAGATGCTGTTGAGGATGAAGAGAAACTGGATTACTCATACATTGCTAACAGGAACATAAAATGATAAAGCCATTTGGCAAACTTTGACTGTTTCTGTAAAACAAAATACACATTTTTCATATGATCTAGCAGTTTGCTCCAGATAAATTAAAACTTACCTTCACATAAAATTCTGTATAAAAATGTTTAAAGCAGTACATTTACTCATTGTATTAGTTTCTTGTTGATGCTGTAACAAATTACCAAAGACCTAGTAGCCTAAAACAACGGAAATTTACTCCATCATACTTCTGGAAGCCAGACTCCGTTACCAGCATCCC
>NW_012101388.1:130698-132351 GCF_000951045.1 Mandrillus leucophaeus | reverse complement strand
AGCTGAAATGACCATTCCTCTTACCTGTTGTGGTTCCTCTCAGTCTTGCAAGAACAGGGCATTTCTTTATTTCCTCTACAAGTTCTGTTGAACTGAAGGAAATATTCTTGTTCTTGAATAGTTTCTAGCTCTATTTTTGTGGTAGAAGTGATGCCCAAAGATGTCATCATGCTTTTGGAGAAAGGTGCAAAACAAATTCCATAAAGAAAAAATTAGGAAAAGAATTGTTATACTTGATAACAAAAGCAATATCAGTAAAAGGCAAAATTTGTAAGTTGCATTTTAAAATTTTAAAAAATAAAACTTGTTCTGTGAAAATCACCATTAAAAGAGTGAAAATCCAAGCTACTGACTGGGAGAAAATGTTTGCTAAGTATGTATTTGTGAAAGGACTAGTATTTAGATTGTATAAAGAACTCTTCTATTTTAACAGTAAGTAAATAGTCTAATTAGAAAATGGGCAAGCAACATAAACAGACATTTCGATGAAGAACACTTGCAGATGGATGGTAAGCACTTTAAAATGTGTTCAATATCACTACCAATTAGGGATATGCAAATTAAAACCATCATGAGATATCATTACATCCTTATCAGAACAGATAAAATTTTAAAGCAATGATAGCCTCAGATGCTGTTGAGGATGAAGAGAAACTGGATTACTCATACATTGCTAACAGGAACATAAAATGGTAAAGGCATTTGGCAAACTTTGACTGTTTCTGTAAAACAAAATACACATTTTTCATATGATCTAGCAGTTTGCTCCGGATAAATTAAAACTTACCTTCACATAAAATTCTGTATAAAAATGTTTAAAGCAGTACATTTACTCATTGTATTAGTTTCTTGTTGATGCTGTAACAAATTACCAAAGACCTAGTAGCCTAAAACAACGGAAATTTACTCCATCATACTTCTGGAAGCCAGAGTCCGTTACCAGCATCCCTTGGTTCAAATCAAGGTGACATCAGTCCCTCTCACACCTCTAGGGGAGAGTGCTCTTCGTCTCTGCCAGCTTCCACTGGGCTGCCAGCACTTCTTGGCTTGCCTCTGTCTCACTGAACCTCTGCCTTGCTCTGTGATAATATTGTCTTCCCCTCTTCTGTCTGCATATAACTCTCCCTTGGCCTGGCTCTTAGACCCTTATGATCACATTTATGTCGCACCCAGATAATCTAGAATAATCTCTAACATCTCAAAATTCTTAATTTAATCATGTCTTCAAAACGAAGGTTGTGCCATATAATGTAACATTCACAGATTTACAGACTTGTGAAGTGTCCATCTTGGGGGACTATCAGAGAAGTGTCCGTCTTGGGGGACCATCATTCAGCCTACCACATTCATAATAGTCCAAAACTTCAAACAAAACATGTGACCTTCAGTGAATGAACGGTTAAGCAGACTACAGCTGCATACCAGGGAATACTACTGAGCAATAAAAATGAATTAATTGTTGATATATATAATGACTTGGATGGATCTACAGAAAATTATGCTCTGTGAAGGGAAAAGGAAAGCCAAGCCCAATAGGTTACATAATCCATGTTTCTATTTATATAACATTTTAGAAATAAAACCTTAGTAATGAAGAACAGTGTTGTCATTGCCAGGACTTAGGGACAAGCAACCAGTGGTGAGTAGAGGAGA
>NW_012101388.1:126854-129523 GCF_000951045.1 Mandrillus leucophaeus | reverse complement strand
GGAACAATGAGAACAAAGGGCCAGGCTACAGAGTTTCTGACAGTGTTCACAGACCAACAGCTCTGTGCATGCATTTGGAATTTGAGAGGCAAAGACCCAGAACCATGTAGCATAATCTTTAGTAATGCGTTTTATGTGTGAGAGCTGTTCTATTGGACCTTCTGACCATCCTTTACAGAGCGCTTCTCAACTCATCTATTTTATCATTTTTTTTCTTTAGGGTGTAGAGACATTGCTGTGATGTTAGAAGTTCATTTCCAGTAAAATCTAGAGAGAGATACAACCAAAAAAATAGATCTTCTTACATGGTTTAACTCTACTCCATATAATTGAAACCAGAAATATCTGCCATACTTGTGGTGGGAAAAAAAAATCACTTAAGTATAGACATTCTTCTATCCAAGCTTCTTTACTTATGATTAGGACTGTACTGTTGATTAATAAAAGGCAAGTGAAATGGGAAACTTAGACATAGGACCATAACACTCTATGTGTAGGACCCTGAAGTAAATTCCAAAAGATCATTTCAATACACTAGTCACTACCTGCCTCATGATCCAATCGTGCTACCAGCCCTTAAGCTCTGGGCCCAGCAGATTTTCTTTTGCTGTCCTAGATACTTCTTCACTGAATTCTAAGGGATACTCTTGTCTTTTTCTCTCTTTTTCTTTTTGCATGTTTGGCAACTATTATATTTTCCTATAACTGGAGTCTTTTGTCTTTAATGGTTGAAAACATTCCTAAAAGTGATTTCTTGGAAGTATCCTTCCTTCTGTTATTTTGTTCCTTTTTATTTTATATATTTATCTCTATGTTTTTATTGTGATCTATTATAAATGGAGAAATTTATGTATAACTGCAGATTGTCATCTTGAAACTAGATATTCCAGTGTTTCTTTTTACTTATTTGCTCTTGAGTGAGTCAAAGAGTTACATAATAATAATTACTTCTATTGTTATAATTGCTATTTGTTGGATGCTGATTAATATCAAACGTTATGGTCAAAACACTGCATGATATAGATTTTATTTCTCACAAGAGTTCCATCATTATTATTATTCCCATTTGGTAGATGATAAAACTAAAGCACAAAGATATGCTGCTTCCCAAGTTGCAGAGCAATAAATTGCACATCTAAATTATAACACTATACAACATTACTTGAGAGTCCCTGATCTTAGCCATTATACTGTAATGTTTCACTATATACACTTTATATATGGCTTTTTATTAATATTATACACATATAATTGTCAACCATTAAAATTATCATGTCTGCATAAAAATCTGAATAATTTACAAAATATATTGAAAAAGTTACAAAGGGAAACATATTCCAGCTTCATTGTGTCTATAGTGCCTGTTAATTGTCCTTTCTGTTTGTTTGCCATTGAGGTTCAGTAAATTAACACTGCAAATAATAATTGGCTCATTATGATGTAAATAACTATAATAGGGAAAGCCTTATAATTATTTATAATAAATTACTTTTCTATTGCCAGTTTTAAATTAGCAACTGTGTTTAATTACTGAATGATACCTATTCCATAATGCAAATTCATGCACACAGAACAGATTGTTGTATGACCTTTATGTAATAGTTATTTTCCTTAACATTGTTAAATTTCCCATTTCTTCATCTTCTATGTAATCATTTCCCTTATCTTGGTTTCCGCTCTCTTGTTTATTTAATTTCTATCACTACTGCCAGAAATTTTAAAGGTCATACTTACAGATGATATAAGAAATTGAGCAATCGATATAGTTTGAAACATTAATAGAATCAACTCTAATTCTTACTGTCAGCCTCAGTACTGATGATCCTATATTCATTGAGGCATTTAATTATTCAAAAACATTAATGGAGCAGCAGCAGTATGTGTAAAAAATAGTTATAATTATTGTGCTAAATGAAAATGTGAACATGATGTGGTCTCTATGGTAACATATAATCTAAAGAAACCCTTGTGAAAAAGTAATTGCAATATCAGGTAAAATGAAATATATGTATTATTCTATTACAGTTAATGTGTAGTGGGACAGAAATGAAAAATGTATATACTCTGATTGGAGAAAATATGAAACATCAACAGAAATGTCACGATTATATGAGAAGACATCTTGTAATTGAGAAAGGGATATTTATGGCGGTAATACCAGGAACATAGCGAGCATGTGAATATGAAAGTACAGTATGTCCTGTTGATTTCAGCTTGAAGAGTAGATGAGAAAAAATATACTAAAGATAAATTTGGATAATATTTTCATCCTAATTTAGATTTTAAAAGTTTAGATCCCCTTTATTACTTTGGCATTTGTTGGTAGAACATTGAGAACTAAAATAATTTTAAGGAAGAATTAAGTTATACCCTGTCATATACATTTTAACAGAAACTTGCAGTTTGATTCACAGTGGGCAGTGGATACAAAACTTTCGAATGGAGAAATATTTAATTGGGAAGAAAAATAAGCTGAGAAAAAATAGGATTTTTGAGATTTGTGTATATTCATTGCTGTACGATGGGCTATGCTGTCAGTCTGGCTTCATTTGCTTGTCAATCACTGTGTGAAAGGTATAACTCTCAGAGGTTTACATTGACTAACCCTTGTGTACTGGAAACAACTCTGTGAGGACAAAAGCGCAAATGTAAGCATGGAAAGGTTAAAC
>NW_012101388.1:109881-125344 GCF_000951045.1 Mandrillus leucophaeus | reverse complement strand
ATCTTATGATATTGTTATGCTCCTTCTTCAAATAAGATTTCTGGGGCTTAAATTCAGGTCACTTGCTTATTATCTTACAGTTTATTAACAGAGTCAGAACTCAAACTTTGGGTTCTCTAACCACAGGGCCTGAGTCCTTAATATCTCCTGCTGTATTAACAGAGTAATAACTCAAACTTTGGTTTCCACAGGGTCTAAGTCCTTAATATCTCCTGTTGTTGTTTATCTTTTTAGCCTCCTGTTTGATAAATTTGGTCAAGTAGTTTAACAATTTGTGTTCATTATCTCTTCTTGTTAAATGAGCATAGTGTTCGCCAACTGGCTTATTCAAGGGAAAGGTAGTTCTAATGACCATTTGTAAATGATAAACAAAAATAAACTGAACAAAATTTATAACTTCAATCACTATGGTAGTAAAAAATGTTCTTATTAAAATGGAAATGCACTTACTAGTTCAAAATATTTTTCAGCAAAGGCCAGAATAACTCTAGTAGATGATGACTACTGCTTGCAGCATTGCCAAACATTGATAGGCAGTTGACCTTGAAATCCTTTAATGACTTGAATATTAAGTTTTTCTCTTTTCTCAACGTAGCTGTCAGCAATTCAGTGTAACTTCGTTTCTGTCCTAATAATTGATTTAGCATACTTAAAAAGACGATGCATTCATACCTAAATATTGATAATGCTTCAGTGTAACTTTCAAGGAGATAAAATGTATTCAACTTATCTAAAATCTAAATATATTTATCGTAGTGAAAATCTATTCCTTCATTCTTTCACTTCTGCATGCTACTGTTATATAAAATATTTTATAGGCTTTTTAACACTTATATATAGCCAACATTAGAAATATAGGGAGAAGATGAGTTCTGTGTGTAGTTAAGCGACTAATTCGAAGTCATATATTTAAGGCAAAAGAAACACAGGTCTCATAAATTCCTATTCATCTATTCTTTCAGATTCAGCTTTCCAGGTCTTAAATATATATGTAGTCTTTTATTTTACCTTTAAGGGTCATAGCATTTTACTTTCTCAAGATCTACTAAAAATGGCTTCATTCAAAGGTGAATATAATACTATTTTTACTGTTTTCATTGAGGATTTCAACAATGCAGCAGTCATAAACACAGAACATCAACATGGTGCTTTAGATGTTTTTCCCTCTCCTCTCAGGTGGTAGTGCCATGCTCCTCGTGTTTAAAGGATACAAAGGGCCAGACTTTATCCCCATGTCCACACAGCCACAGCAGCATTTGTCATAGCTCCCATCTAAATGTCCTATCAGGGAAGGCATTGGCAGGGTGTTAAAATATAGCAGCGTATGTCAAGAGTTTTATCATTTATAATGACATATGATAGATCTTTATGGCACATTTATAACAGTCAGGTTATTTTTGACAACATACTTGAAAAGTGAGTTTCTATCCTTAAACTCATATAAAAGGTATCAGCAAAGTCTCTGATCTCTGGCATATAGAGTATGAATTTTTAAACAGTAACTTTCCATGGAAAACAACATTCAGGCAAAGAGGGGATGCAGTTCCTGGTAGGAAAGATTCTAGCAAGATGATCACTAGTGAACTGGAATTTCATTCCTTTTATAGAGTTTGTTCCGTAACAAAATTGGAAGTTGTCTCTTTAGGTTCCACTTTGCCATAAACCTCTGACAAAACAGAGACACCATGGATCCTAGGCCTCCAGTTGCAATAATCAGGCTTCTAATTCCTTAACTCACTCGGCTGACCACTTGCCAGCCTCAGCTGCTCTGCACCCTTGCCCCTTCCCATGCACATACCGTGCATCAATGCTATAAACTGTCTGGCTAGTGAATAACTCTGGCCCTAGAAACCCAGCAAATTTCACTGCCATTCCTGGAGTTTCAGTTACAGCCTCTCCAATGATGTCTGAATTCTATTGATAGAAAGGAAGCCTCTCAATTATATTCCTTCTTTGGAAACTCTTCCTCAGTACTAGAGCCGTCATTATTGTTCTCTTAACACAGATATGTTGTAGGTGGAGGTAAATAATTCTTGGTAGACTATCCCTATTCAATTTGATGCTTGGTTTCTGTCTCCTTTTTGGATCTTAATGCAATAAATAAATAATAACTGATAGAATTTATTAACTTTTTTTATATTCAAGAACTCTGTTAAATGCTTTATCCAAATTATCTCTACTACTACTATATCCATATTGATATATATAGCCAGAAAGGAAACTGGAGAATTTCAGCTTTTTACCAAAGTGATGGATGTGGGGTTGTAGCATGGACAACAAAGCTGAGGGACCATGCTTATAATATTATGCACACATATCAACTGCAAGAAATAATATGGAACTGACTTTTTTGAAGTCACAATATTATGTTTCTCTGTTGTTTTTATACCTATAGTCATCACTTAGCATTAGTGTTCATGTTTAACATGTAAAAAGAGACCTACACCAGAAATCTTTTTTATTTATTTATTTTTTATTATATTTTAAGTGCTGGGGTACATGTGCAGAGTGTGAAGTTTTGTTACATAGGTATATATGTGGCATGGTGGTTTGCTACACCCAACAACCCGTCACCTACATTAAGTATTTCTCCTAATGCGGTCCCTCCCCTAGCCCCGCAACCCCTGACAGGCCCCAGTTGTTTCCCTCCCTATGTCCATGTGATCTTTAAAGGAATTCTACAATATGAAAAAATAAACTAGCAATATATACATTTAACTTTTTCTATTCTTGAGGCTACAAATAGTAATTTTTATTATTATTATTTTCTTCATTAGTTGTGAATTGACTAGACTGTGAAAATATTCATGCAATAATATATATTTTCTAGAATGAACTTTGTATGAAATGTACAAATCTGTGATTCAGAAATGCCCTAATGAAAGCTCTGAAATGTCCTAATACAAACATGACAGCATATTTTTATATTTACTGTTGTCACAGTTTGATAAGAGTATTTACTTTATCAGATGAATGGCCTCTGACACTACTTTTGACTAATTTTATTAGTCATAAGATATCCACTTTTTGTTAGACATAGCACATATCCAAACCATTAAAAGAGATAAACAGAGAATAAAACTAAACAAAGCAAATAAAATCCCAAGTCTATCATTTTGGGAGAAGGTAGGAAAATAAAAATTAAACATCAAATGGAAGGATTTCGAAAGAGCATACAAATATTGCAAAGAGAAATTGAAAAGATGAGTTAAAATCATACTTACTCCATCACGTGAGGTTAATTCCTCTCCTATGCTTATCTTTATGTGTGACTCTGTCAAACAGTATATCTCCTTTAATTTACAAATTTTAATTAGCAAAATGCATCTAATTATAGTCAATTTAAAATGATTTTAACTTATCAAGTTATCTTGGGTAAAAGAAAAGAGCTGTGGTTGGGTAATAGGGGCGTGTGAGTAGGTTCCTAGAGGAAACATCCAACTGTTCTAATAAAGAGATAAGGGATTGATACATCTGTCTACATCACAGCTCAGCAGTTAGCCCATGAGAATCTCTGCCTTTTATCTGTATTTCTTACTCAGAAGATTTGAGCTGAAATGAGTGTCACTAATGGATGGATAATTAAAGACAGATACATTTTGAATACACCATGGGTATTTGTTTGCTATTTATCAGTGCTTTTTTTTTTTTTCTTATCTCTTTTATGTCATAAGTTCCACTTGCTTTACCTAAGTCTAGAATGTCTCATAAGATAATTTGCTTCTAACTTTCTTCTATATTTTAGGCATAATTCAAAATCCTTGAATGCTAAAACAAATGCATGTTAAATCAATATAAAAGTAATGTTTCACCAAAAAAGAGAAACAAATCATAAACTTCTATTCACTTAAAAACATAACTGTAAATATTGATATATAAAATCAAAGTTACAGAATTATAATGAGCTGCCAACAATTTTATAATCATAGGGAAAGATTTTTTAAAACTTTGTGTGTATTTGACAAACAGAATAAATAAAATCAATGTAAGGATATAGAAAGTTAAATAGAAAAATTTGCAACTTTTATCTAAGGGACATATGTAGAATTTTATCTTAAATTATGGAAATATTATACTTCTTCACATATATAACATTGAAAAACATAAATCATGTAAAAACTCTCAAAGCAAGTCTCAACAAAAACAACATAATGATATCATACAGTCCAAATTCTCTCACACTGCACAGTTACATTTAAAAGAAATTCTAATAATGATTTTAGAAAGAAAACATTTGGAAATATAAAACATATCACCTTTCAAGATCTCATAATTCAAATAAAACATCAAATAGAAAAGTTTTATGAAAAATTATATGTTCTTAAGTGGAAACCTAAAGGTAAAGGTAAAGAAATAAGATCTAGACTAAAGGAAAATATTTAAATAGTAATAGCTTATAGCTAGCCAGTCAAATAATAATCTGATCAGAATATTTCCTGCCAAACATAAACAATTTACCAAAATATCAATACAGTAGTCATCCATTATCATAATGGATCAAGCCAGTCACCAAAACACTATGTAATCACAACACTGATCAAGTATGCCCCTACCCTGTCTGATGCGTTCTATTGTTTTCCTTTACTTGTGACAACTCTATCCCTGCTACATTCCTTATGCCCCCCTGAATTAAAAAAAAAGAAAAGAAAAGAAAGATTAAAATGATAAATCCTTTGCCTCCTCACAGCATGCAACGGAATACATTCTCCAACTTTCTGGACCTTCCTGAAAAGCAACTAAGACACTCAAGTTTATTAAACACTAAGACAACATGGTTTCATTTAACACTTCCCTTCGCTTCAGCAAATTATAAACTTGACATTGACTACAGATGTGTTCTCAATGGTCTTTAAAGACCAAAAGCAAAAATTATGGAGTTCCAAAGACCTGGCCAAAAACACAGAGCAGCACACTAATTTTTGGAGTGGTGTGAAAATCAGGAACCAGTTGAACCTCCACCTGCTTGACACAATTCTTCCATAGCTATAAAATAGGTTTTTCCCTTTCTGCATAAAATAGGATCCTGGAAGAGAAAAATAAAAATAGAGAGAAAGTAATTTGATTACCTATAGGCAAGAAATTTTCTGTAATTTAAACAGATTTTAGACCTGAGCCCAAACAAGTTCAAAAAGGAGAAAAAGGAAAATGTAAATTACATTAAGGAAATTTGTGGTGAATTCCTAACATCATATCTAAAATTTTCAGAGAGAAAGAACGATGACCTACAAAGACACAAACATGAGCTTGATACCACATTTTTCAAAAGCAATGTTGGATAAAAGTACAAATAGAGAAGTGTCAGGTTGTTTTTTAAAAAGTTTTAGGTTCTGGAATTGAATATTTAGCCAAACTGTCATTCAAATAGAAGGGCATGTTAAAAATATTTCCTACTATATTAAACGTATCAAAAATACTTCCCTACAATCACATTGAAAACATGACAGGTTTAAGGAAGAGGATATTTAAACTCAGAACATGCCTATAGATATTTATCAAACAAAAATTATAACTACTGGTAAGTATTTTGTCATCTTTAAAAGAATAAAGTGAAAAAAAGGGGAAATATAGCTGTAGCAATTCAGAATTAAAGGAAATTTAATATTTAGATGAAGTTTATACAACAGTGGAATTGTCGTGGGAGAACAAGAGACTTGAAGATGTGCTAAAGTTATTTCCTTACTAGGGAAGGGATATAGACATCGTTTAAAATATAATAAAAAGTTAATAAGAAACATTAAAAGCAGATCAAACTGAAATGTTACATTTAGTTCTAAAAAAGAGATCCAAATTGATAATTTTGAAAAATTAAATGGTTTAAACTCACCAGTTAAAAGATACCTCTGACAGTAAGGATACTGAATACTTTCCTGCAGTAATAACTAAATCCAATGGGTAAATCATTTTGTATCTCAGAATGCAAAGACAGGTTACGGTAATAAGTTATTTAAAGACAAGAATCTCTCTTGGGGAACGAGAGACTAATATTCACCTTCCTTCCTGTAGACTGCACCAAATGCCAAATCTAGGTGTAGATGGACAGAGGACTAGGTCTGCCATATACAGAAAACCTTTGATGAAGTAAGGAAAAAACAAGGAGCTTTTATTAGCTGCACTGATATTCTTCCGTGTATCTCTGGAAGCCCCATCGGTAGAGACAGTCCCCCTACCTGCCAATAGTTCCCCAAAAGTCTTTGGCAAAATGCAGAGCAGCATGGAATACTTGTGGCTGGTCTGTAAAGAGAGGTATTCAGGTTTGTATTGTTTAGGAGACAAATTGTAAGAGACATTAACAGATGTAGACATTAACAGAAAAGAAATCTAAAGAATGAATTTATAATTTACTTAAAGTTATGCTATGAACATTAAGCCCAGTGTCTACAAGCAAAGCTATGATTTAGGGAATTACAGAGGTGAAGATTTCAATGGTTTTTTTGAGAACAAAATGTTTTACAAACAGACTGTAGAAACGTCACTAGAATGTGGCAGTTGCTGAATAAAATATTTGAATTTCAGAAGCTTGGATACTGAAAGGAGGCCTTTACCAACTGATTTTTGGAAATATCAATCTTCACTGGATATTAAACTCTCATTACTGAACTCTGTACCAGTGAGAAAACTGTGCCGATGAGGTGCTGCCATTAATCACTTAAATTAATTTCAAACCGTTAGTTAATTGTTACCACGGCTATACAAAAATCAGTCTTTTCTTAGGAGTGTAGAAATGTTTTTCCTAAATTCCTTAATCAAAATTCTCACTGAGAGTAGGGGCAAGAAATACTCAAAAAATATCATTTGGAGGACATACAAAGCCAGAGTAGAACTAAAACTAAAGCTACAACCCAGCCTTAACTGGCACAAATCCTGATTTAGTGGAAATTGTCAAGCCCTTACTCTAGATATCTCTGAAAAAAAAAATGCCTTCATTGAAGAAAAAGTACTATTTATGTAGTGACTATATTAATATCAAATAAAATATAGACTCCAGATTATAAAATATAAAGGATATGGACTCTAACTTTAAATAGAAGCAAATTTAAGTAATTTTATTAATAACCCTACATAATAAAATTTATAATTTATGTGTACTTAACATATAATCTTAATTAATAACAGTCAAGAAAAGAGAAAATCAAGGAGAATAAATGTTATATGAAAACACAGTTAAAAGTTTTAACCTGAAGAAATGATCCAGAAATCTTCATGTAAGAAATTGAGAATACATGTTTGTAGTACACAGGGAAAGTTGCAAAATAAAATATAAATTTAAGAACTGATTTATACAAAATAAAATTTAAATTGCATTATTAAAGAATTATAACATATCTAAAACTTACGAGATGCCACAAAATCATACTTCAAGAGCAATTTCTAGCCTTAGATTATTGTATTACAAAAAAATTATGAAAATAATAATTTAAGTACTCCTTTTTAGAGATAAGAAAATGTACAACAAAGAAATTCCATATATTCTAGAATGAGAGATAATTAGTTTGACAGAAGATAATGAAATAAAAAAGAAATGTCAATGGAGAATATCAGGAAAACGAAATGTTGGTTATTTGAAAATATTAACAAAATAGACAAACATTTGGAAATACTGATCGAGAGTCAAGAAAAGACAAAAGATACAGATAAACAATGTTATGAATGAAATGAGAACATAATTACATAATTACAGTTAAAGTAGAAGATACAAAGTTAAGGGACTATTATGAATAACTACATTAACAAATTGAAAACCAAAACACGAAATATTATGTTTCTGTGTAAGGTATTACATATACACACACACACACACACGCGCATATATATACACATATATGCACACATACACATATTTAACCAGAATTGACTTCAGAAAATATTTAAAAACAGTAATACAGTTACTAAAATAAATTAAAGCATTGATTAAATATCTTATCCTTCAAATTTGAAAGACTGAAATAATCTTGTAATTTCCATAAAGTTAAAATTAAATCTCTATTTTCTTCATTCTTGACAAATGATAAAGAATACGTATTTCATTCCAAAAGAACAGCATAATCATGTTAGTGAATGCAGGAAAATGCATTGTTAAAACAGAAATTCTCTAGGTGGGCGATAATATTTGTAAGTGTAGATGCAAAATCCTAGACAAAATATGAGCAAATCAAATCCAATAGGCTGGCACTTCCTTGTGCCAGCCACTGTGCTGTGGTCTGCAGGTGCAGAGGTGAGCCCTACCTGCTGGCAGAGGGTGGTACCTGTATTATTAATTCATGCACATTTAACTTACTTAGGACCAAAGGGTAAGTGCTGAGATGGCAGAACTGGCAATAGCAAATCAAACCAAGTCTATGAAAGACATATATCAAAATGAAATTTATGTTAGGGATACAAGAGTGGTTTGATATTTAAAAATTTATAAATGGAATTCATAACCTTACCAAAGAGAAAACCGATATGATATGTTAGTTTCATGTGTTTGATATGGATGCAACAGAAAGCAGATGCCACATACACAATTGTATAATTTGAAGAGGTGTACTTAAAAAGAAGTAAAAACAAAGATGAGTGGGCTATATGGAAATAAGAAGGGGTAGGGAAAGAACTCAGAGCTAACAGAATCAAATACATTTTACAATAGTATCAGATAACACTAATATCTGGGAATAAATGTAAATAATTAAAACTAAATGTGTGTTAATACAGCTCTTTAAAAAGAGGTAGCAACCCTGAGTTTTTACTCAAACCTTGATAAGATTATTTTTCAGTTTATATGCAAAACAGCCATCAAGAACTAAAAACCTCTAATGAATAGACTATAACATATGCTAGAAGGTAGATTGGCTGGCAAGATATACAGAAATTATGAATTGAGAACAATAAAGACATGTGGTACCATCCCAAGGACAATGTGCCTAACTCGAGTTTCATGAAAATGCTCACCAAAAGACATCAACTGTATAGGAAAATTGGTCTAAATAACTAGGTCATTTTGGCTTACGATTGTCAGATTTTGCCAGCTACCCAGTAATATGTAATGGGCTAATGAAGAAGAAGGTAATGGCTGCGCGATGGAGGTTATCCAGCACGTCCACCAGAAAATAGACTTAACCTCATCAAGGCTGATCTGGCTCATGATCTGGCTCAGACCCCTGATGAGCTCCCATCTGGAAAACAGTGGTAACAATTGTTGAGCTCTCCAAATGGCAGTATTCCTAAAGGAATAGCCAAGCACCTGGTGCCATGTGGATCATCATGGATTCTTTACAACAGGAGCAGGGATTTTCTTCTTCAATGGAATACATGCTTAGTCTTTATATTCATTGTTTTTGTTTGCGCCACCTTTGAAAATAAAAATATATTATATGAAAAACCCATTACATACCCTTATGATATTCCACACAGCACTGCTTCTAACTAGAAACTCATTTCACAGCAAAAGTGGCAAGGAATGTTCTCACACTTATGAGATGCCCTGGTCTTATTATGTATTATGTCATCCTGAAGCATCTGTTCTGACTAAAGGTGGGATGGCTTATTCCAAATTTGATTATGGTACTAGCTATGTGACAACACCTTGTGGGGCTGAGGTGCTTTTGTACACGTTGTTAGGAAAGCCCATATGTGGCTAGAATTCATGTGTGCAGAAAGCAAGAAGTGACATGAGAGTGGCTTTCTTACTATTTACCCTAATACACTTTAAAATTTTGGCTTTTAAGTGTATATCTCAGTGTTCAAAGAAATACAACAGATATAACAAATTTCCATTCTATCAGAAGCTGAGATTTTCCTCATGCTACTGTAGCTCTTTGTGTGGCAACCAACCAGAGAAATTATTGCTGGCTGGGTTGACTAATCCAATTTATCGAGGGAAAACAGAATACTACTACCCAGTGTGGGCAGGGAGGAGTTTATCTGAAAGCAGAGAATTATCTGTGAGTATTCCTACATCTAATGATGAAAGTTAATGTAAACGTATAGCAACTCAATACAGGGGGGCCTACTAATTAATTGCACAGAAAATTACTTGTTTATACACCTGGGTACAGGTTACAGTCTGTCAGGCAAATAAATAAAATGCCTTTTATTTCTTTCCATATCCTGATTACTCTGACTAGGACTTCCAGTGCTATGTTGAATAGGAGTGGTGAAAGTGGGCATCTTTGTTTTGTTCCAGTTCTCAGGGGAAATGCTTTCAGCCTTTGCCCATTCAGTATGAGGTTAGTTGTGGGTTTGTTATAGATGTCTCATTATTTTTGGATATGTTCCTCCAAGAGACTTGATAGAAGAGAAGGAATTATTATTTTCCAGAGACAACTGCAGGCAAGAATTTGATCAGATAGCATAAATGAAATTCAAATTATTTTACAGATGAGCTACTGACTTCTCTGCTTTTGCAGACTGAAAATGTTGGTGAAGAAATGTTCTTGAGCAAGTTATAATTTTAGATGAGCTCTTGAGAACCATTCGATCTGGTGATGCATAGGGATACTTCACTAATCTTTACTCCCCAGTCATTTGAATAATCACTTAAGCTTCTAATTTCCTGTATTAAAGGAAATGTTGATATCTACATCTGGTTATTTAAATATCTGGAGTGACTTCTGTTTTTCTTATATAACACACATTAATAGAAACCCCTATTACTATATGCACAATTAAAATAGCATTAACTATGCTATTTTATGTGCAACAAATCCCACAGAAATACAAGGGTCCTCGGAGATTACTGCAGACATATCAGTGTGCACAAACTAAAAAAATTAGAGAAAATGGATAAATTCCTGGAAAAACACAATCTTCCAAGATTGAAGTAGGAATAAACAAAAATTCTGAATAGACCAGTAATAAATAATAAAATTAAATCTACAATAAAAACCTTCTAACTAAAAAAGTCCTGGACCAAAGGGGTTCACAGCTGAATTCTACCAGATGTACAAAGAAGAGTTGATACCGTTCCTACTTAAAATATTCCCCAAAATTAAAGAGACTTCTCCCTAAATCATTTTATGAAATCAGTTTCATAGTGATACCAAAGTTGAGCAAAGACACAACAAAAAATATGACTACAGTGCAATATCCTGAAGAACAGAGATGTAAAATCCTCTAAAAATTACTAACAAACTGAATCCACCAGCATATCAGAAAGTTAATTCACCACAGTCAAGTAGGCTTTATTTTTGGGATGCAAGGATGGTTTAACATATGCAAGTCATAAATGTAATTCACCACATAAACAGAATTAAAAACAACCATATAATCATCTCAATAGGTGCTAAAATTATTTGATAATATTTAACATTTTTTCATGACAAAAACCCTCAACAAACTAGACATTGAAAGAACATACCTCAAAATAATAAGAAATGTCTGTAACAGCCCTCAGCCAACATCATCCTGCATGAGTAAAAGCTGGAAGTATTCCCCCAGAGAACTGGAACAAGGCAAGGAGGCCCACTCTCACCACTCTTATTCAATATAGTACTGGAAGTCCTAGCCAGAGTAATCAGGCAAGAGAAAGAAATAAAAGGCATCCAAATAGGAAAGTAGAAGTCAAAGTATTTCTCTTCTCTAATAATATGATTTGATACTTAGAAAACCCTAAATACTCTACCAAAAGTCACCTAGACTTGATAAACAGCTTCAGAAAATGTTTAGCAGAGAAAATCAACATACAAAAATCAGCAGCATTTCTATTCATGAATAAAGTTCAAGCTGAGAACCAAATCAATAATCCAATTCCATTTAAAACAGCCACATACACAAAAAATAAAATGCCTAGGAATACATCTAACTGAGGAGGTAAAAGACTCCGAGGAAAACTACAAAACACTACTGAAATAAATCAGAGGTGACAAACAAATGGAAAAGACTTCCATGCTCATGGATTGAAATAATTAATACAATTAAAATGTCCATATCACCCAAAGCAATCTACAAATTATCTGCTATTCCTATCAGATTACTAACATCATTTCTCTCAGAATTAAAAAAAAAACTATTCTAAAATTTATGTAAAACAAAACATAACAAAGCAGACAAACAAAAAACTCCAAATAGCCAAGGCAACCCTAAGCAAAAAGAATATAGCTGGAGGTATCACATTACCCAGCTTCAAACTATACTCCAAGTAAACAGTAATCAAAACAGCATGGGACTGATAAAAAAAAAAATACATATATATAGGCCAATGGAACAGAATAGAGAACCCTGAAGTAAAGCTGCACACTTAACAACCAACTGATCTTTGACAAAGTCAACAAAAATAAATAATGAGTAAAGAGTAACTTATTTGACAAGTGGTGCTGGGAAAACATGCTAGCCATGTGCAGAAGAAAGAATTTGGACTTCTACACTCATCATACCAAAAGCTAATTCAAGATGGATTAAAGACTTAAATATAAGACCCCAAATTCTAAAAATCCTGGAAGCAACCCTAGAAAATAAATACCCTTCTAGACATTGGCCTAGGAAAGAATTTATGACTAAGTTCTCAAAAGCAAATGGAACAAAAAAAATTACAAATGGGACCCAATTAAAGAATTTATCCACAGGGAAAGAAACTATCAACAGAGTGAACAGACTATACAAAATGGTGCACAATATTTGTATACTATGGATCCAACAAAGTACTAATATTCAGAATATATAAGGAACTTCTACAAATAACCCCATTAAAAGTGGGCAAAAAACATTAACAGACACATCTCAGAAGAAGATGTATAAATAGCCAAGGAATATATTTTTAAAATACTCAAGATAGCTAATCATTAGAGAAATGCAAATCAAAACCACAGTGAGAAAGCATCTTACACCAGTAAGTATGTCTGTTATTAAAAAGTCAGAAAATAACAGGTGTTGGCAACATCTCGGAGAAAAGGGAAGGCATGCACACTCTTGTTGGAATACAAATTAACTCAGACCCTGAGGAAAGCAGTTAGCATATTTCTCAAAATAAGAAAAATAGAATTACCGTTTGATCCAGCAATCCCATTGCTGGGCATATTCCCAAAGGAAGATAAACCAATCAAATAAAAAGACACATGCACTCATATGTTTATTGCAGTACTATTCACAATAGCAAAGACGTGGAATCAAGCCAGGTGCTCATCAATGACGAATTCTATAAAGAAAATGTAGTAAATATACACCATGGAATACTACACAGCCATAAAAGGAGCAAAATCACATCCTTTGCAGCAACATGAATGCAGCTGGAGGACATTATACTAAATGAATTAACACAGCAACAGAAAACCAAATACCACATATTCTCAGTGGTAAGTAGGAGTTAAACATTAGGTACACAAGGACTCAAAGATGGGAACAATAAACACTGAGGATTTCAAAAGCGGGGAGGAAGTCGGGTGAGGGGGGAAGTCTTGAAAAACTATCAGATACAATGTCCACTGCTTGGGTGACAGGATCATTAGAAGGCCAAACCTCAACATCACATGATATATTCTTGTAACAAACCTGCAAATGTACCCCCGAGTCTAAAATTTAAAAAAAAATAAAATGACATTAAGAATTACATCAATGATTAGATTATACCTTTATACTACTAGACTATGTCTTGCCTTGTCTTTCTATTACTATATACATTCTTTCAAATGTATATAGTAATTTACATTTGTATAAATGTATACAGCATCTTTCAAACTAGAAATTAAAGCTAGATTGCGTATTGCAAATATGTGAATATGTTTTTACAGAATAGAATGTACTCTAAATCATTTGATAATTCTGCTAGTAATGAAACTTGTTTAGGTATGTTTGCATTATATAGATAGATGGATGAATAGAGAGAGAGATAGCGAGATAGATGATAGATAGATATATTTGATATATTTAAACCACAAAAGGTGAGACATTCTATAAACTATGAAAAACTAAGACTAAGATTAATTAAGGAAATAATTTTACACTGTTAATAACAGGTAACCCTGCTCACTAACCAACAAATAGGTTTCTGTTACAGGGATATATCAGTGGTAGAAAAATCCATTCCCCTACCCCCTTAAAAAACGGTAAAATTCTGCGAATGAATAGAGTAGTGTCAATTTGGTAACTCTTTGAAGGCTGTTTTAGGAGAATCAGAATTATGCAGATTCTGTAATGAAAGCATACAGTCACTTTCTGGCTTCATTTAAAATTATTCCACTGAAATTATTACCTTTGCAGTTAATGTGGCTGAAAATTAAAGACTGTAACTCAGCTAATCCAAAATCCACTGTATAGAAAGCATCTTGTCAGATCAAAATTGTAAGCAGAGCTCACTTTCAAATGAGCTTTCCTCATTAATCTAAGTAAAACTGATGGGGTGGTTTAGAGCTGAAGAACTGACAGAGTATTTCACCTGTGTTAGAAATTCAGCGTGGTGCCATAGCCCATTCGAAAGAAGAGATACTTCAATTGACTAGCACTTAGGCTCATAGTTTAAGCCCCAATCATCTTTGTATTAGTTATTTTGCACACCACATAAACTCTTGTGCTTACTACTAACAAAATACAATGTGTGCTGGTTTTCCTTAGAGCTCCAGGACATTTCAGATCCCTTAGCAAAAATTTGTCCAAATGAGGTATATATCATTTGAATTTCTCAGGCTGGTTTAAATTTGTTTCTTATAAGAATAAAAACTTTATCTTTAAAAGCTCAAATGGTAACAACACCTGCTAGTGTTAAATATTTACTTGTATGTGAAAATTATAATGCAAGAAGTTCTGAAAGGTTTTATTATTTCAAGTTTTACATTCATGTTAGGCTCTTCTGTTTATAAAAATAATGCAAGTTTCTCTTGATCATACAGATTTTCTTATATGTGAATTGCCTAGTTTTAAGAGATTAGTTTACACAAAACAGTAGGTTAATATTTTTTATCCACAATTCTAATACATCCTTCATACTTCCTACAAAATGAAATTAATAAAGTGCAAACTATTTAAAGCATGTCAATGGCTTGCAGCGTTGACTGTAAGGTTTTTTGATTGTCAAACATAGCTCTTCAGATATACCTCAACTTCATTGTCTAGTTTGTTTTTCTACCATTTCCCATACTTGAGTGCTATTAAGCACTTGATTCCTTGTAGTTTATTCACATGTCTGCTGTTTTATTCGCAATTATGGGAAGCAGAAAATATTGAGAAGAAAGAGAAAAAGAAACTAAAGTCAAGACTGATATATGGTAATGTGTGTATACATATGTATGTGTATGTATATTTGAATATATAATAGGTAATATATCAAGTAATATAAAGTATGTTTATATTACCTGGTAAATTATATACTGATATAATTATACATTTATATACATATATAAAATTACATTTATATATCACATTACATAAAGTATGTTTGTATATTAAGACAAACATATATACATGTATATCTACTAAATATTTGAATACTAAATATTTGAAGAATATTTCTTAAGCATTTTATTATTTATTCCTAACTCAATTCTCTTGTGATCATGTA
>NW_012101388.1:105989-108351 GCF_000951045.1 Mandrillus leucophaeus | reverse complement strand
TAACAGGTAAAAAAGGAGGAGTAGCCATAGCCTTGCCTGCTTTAGGAGAAAGTTTAATTGAAAACTTACTTCCCATTTATTCCCACAAAACATGTCTTTGGTTACCTAAACTCTTCATAGATTATAAAGTAGTGATTCAGGATGACTTCTTAGTATATTCTAGGAAAGGCGCTAAAAAGGCCTGATGCTTGCCTAAGATTCAGTGAGCCCTAAGGGAGACACTGTACTGAAATACTTTCCCTCCTTCTATGGAATGACGGTGTTTCTGATTAGACGTCATGTATTGATGATTCAATAGTTTGTCTTTTTTTGTTTTTGTTTTTTGATGGGGGCACTATCCCAGGAAATCAAATATTTGGTTTGATATTACTCTAATTCTAGACGTTCTAAAATGCTACACATATGGTTTCAGGGGTTTAAAAATATGAATATTTTTCTTCAATGCTACATCTGGCCTTGGATCTTCAATGTTTAAGTAAAATTTGTTTGATTTAGCACATTTTCTATTGTTAAAATGACTATGTTTTCAATACAAATAATTTGATGGTATGACCAGGGAATTCTAAATTCTAGTATGGCAAAATTTAAACCTCCTGTTTTTACATACTTTCATTATAAAGACATACTCATGTTAAAGAATAATCTTTTTCTTCAGCTGTGGAAATGTTACATTGGAAATAATAAGGTTTAATTGGGCATAACATTATTTATTTTGACATGAAAACAAAGTTAAGGACAGAAAATAGAATAGTCAACAAAAACATTAAGTCAAATATCTAGTGCCAGAAGCTCTCTTGGTCCTTCAGAACATTGGCCTACAGCAGACTGGCTAATTACACATAGCTGATAAAAAGCCCTTCTGTTATGAAATCATGAACTCAGTAATTTTTGCTTGTGTTTGTTTTTTATAAAAACTGACACAATTTCCTTCAGCAACTGATTCATTCTCTGAGAGTCTGATAGGTGACATTTAGACCTTGAGAATAATTTCAGATTTATATATATATATATGTGCTTGTATATTAGTTCATTAGTTTAATTAATAGTTCAAAACCTTAAACATGTTTCACAGATTCTTCACATATTTTTATCTGTTATCCTCTCAGGAACTAAATTCCTTCACTGAGCAAAAGAAATTTTTTTTTTAATTATGGTGATGATAATGTCAGCCTTTAAATATTTTCATGAATTCTTTATTTTACTTGCCAGAAAACTGTCCATGAAATGTGTATTTCTAAATTGCCAGCATTTCTTTATCAAAAACTGAATTCAGAATTTAAAAATCGGCTATTGCTATGAAATACTATATTCTCATTTTTTTAGGGTTTGTGTTTCTACGTGAGGGGGGCCATTACAGGAGTTCAGTTAATTAGCCCCTCTCAGAGGTCAACAGAAATAAAAGTAGAATAATTTGGTTAAATTAAATGTATTTTAATATTTGCAAGGCTCCTTTAGTACATTTTACTTGAGTTATTTCATAGTGCTTAGTGAGCATTTTCCCCATAGTGTTCCATTTAATTTTTACCATAATCCTGCAAGGTATTTCCTAACGTTGCATTTTAGAGATGTGAAAAAATGAGAAATATTATGTAGCTTGCTTCAGGACTACAGGTCAGTATTCAATTTAGGTCTATATGGCTCTATATCATAAATGTGTGTATGTGTATTTATGTTTATGCACATATTTATGTGTGTGTGTTTGTTTGTGTGTGTGTGTGTGTGTGTGTGTGTGTACTTGATGAATTTGCTATATGATCAAGGAGGATTTATGTCTATCTCCTATCTGCTGTTATGGACAATTTTCCACATGTGCAATTTTTTAAAATAAGTATACTTTTTATATTGAAAACATTTTATTGACAAGTAAATATTGTATATATTCAAGGTATACAACATGACATATGTATACACTATGTAATTATTACCACAGTCAGATTAACAAGAACACCCACCACCACCCATGCTTGTGCTGGCTTTGACAGTCCATGTACACTGCCACCCATGCTATACATTAGAGCTCTTGAATCTGTTCATATTATACCTTTGACCTTTGACCAACATATTCTATTTCCACCACATTGTATTATTAGTTATTTTTTAAGAAC
This sequence comes from Mandrillus leucophaeus, assembly GCF_000951045.1. Lineage (NCBI taxonomy): Eukaryota > Metazoa > Chordata > Mammalia > Primates > Cercopithecidae > Mandrillus > Mandrillus leucophaeus. The sequence continues at coordinate 106,246 of NW_012101388.1, read as the reverse complement.
TGCCTTTGGGCAGTTCTTTGCCCAGAGCAATTTATTCAGCTTGATGTCGTATAAGTATCTCTTGGAGAACATCTCTAAGAGGATGGAGATGATTTATTGTCTAGGTCAACATCACAGTTTCCTCCATAAGCTAGTGCAGCAACACAGTAATCCTTTACTATTTGCATAGCCTGTAAAACTCACCTGTTAACATAAAGTTTATCTCAAACTACCCTTGAGTTTTAATTAGCAGTTAAGAAACAGTTTTGTTCTTCTTA
>NW_012101388.1:102445-104449 GCF_000951045.1 Mandrillus leucophaeus | reverse complement strand
GTTAATATTTTTTATCCACAATTCTAATACATCCTTCATACTTCCTACAAAATGAAATTAATAAAGTGCAAACTATTTAAAGCATGTCAATGGCTTGCAGCGTTGACTGTAAGGTTTTTTGATTGTCAAACATAGCTCTTCAGATATACCTCAACTTCATTGTCTAGTTTGTTTTTCTACCATTTCCCATACTTGAGTGCTATTAAGCACTTGATTCCTTGTAGTTTATTCACATGTCTGCTGTTTTATTCGCAATTATGGGAAGCAGAAAATATTGAGAAGAAAGAGAAAAAGAAACTAAAGTCAAGACTGATATATGGTAATGTGTGTATACATATGTATGTGTATGTATATTTGAATATATAATAGGTAATATATCAAGTAATATAAAGTATGTTTATATTACCTGGTAAATTATATACTGATATAATTATACATTTATATACATATATAAAATTACATTTATATATCACATTACATAAAGTATGTTTGTATATTAAGACAAACATATATACATGTATATCTACTAAATATTTGAATACTAAATATTTGAAGAATATTTCTTAAGCATTTTATTATTTATTCCTAACTCAATTCTCTTGTGATCATGTAAAATACTTTATATTATATCAGTCCTTTTAGGATTTATTGAGATTCTCTCCTGTAAATTGTCTCATGGGTGCTTGAAAAGAATGTACTCATCTCTGGTTGGACGGAGTGTTTCATAGACATCAGTTGAAGTTGAGTGTTTTTCAAGTCTCCTATACACTTGCTAATTTTCTATCTGGTTATTCTGTAAATTATTGACATTAGCGTATTGAAATCTCTAAGTAGAATTGTGAAATTGTCTAAGTATCTTTTCAATTTTGAGTTTTAATTTCATATATTTTACAGCTCTGTTATTTGATGCTTGTGTATTTATAATTTGTTTGCCTAATATATTTATTCTTTTATCACTAGAAATGCTCTCTTGTTTCTGGTAATATTTTTGTCCTACAGTCTATTGTGCTTTATGTTATTTTAGCTCTCCAGAGCCAAGATTCTTGTTTGCATGGTGTATTTTCATCTTTTTTTCCTTTTTTTTACTTTTAGCCTATTTGTAACTCTGAATTTTTGTGTCAGGTACACAGTATGTAGTGTGTTGTGGTGTGTTAGGATTCTCCAGAGAAGATAATCAATTGTATAGATGACAGATACATACACAGATAAATAGATAGATAGACATTTATTTTGTGAATTGGCTTAAATAATTATGGTGGGTGAGAAATGCTACAAACTGCAGTCTGCAGGCTGGAGAACCAAGAAAGCAGGTAGTATAATGCAGCTTGAGTCCCAAAGCATGAGAACCAGGAGAATAGAGTCTAAGGGCAAGAGAAAATGGATGTCCTTGTTCGAAAAGAGAATGAACTTGCTCTTCCTTGACATTTTTGTTGCTTTCATGCCCTCAACAAAGCTGATGATGCTGCCCACGTTGGTGAGGGCCTATCTTCTTTACTCAGGCTGCCCATTCAAATACTAATCTCTTCTGGAAATGTCCTGACAAACAAACCCAAACATGATATTTTACCAGCCATCTGGACATCTCTTAGCCCGGTCAAGTTGGCACATACAATTGACCATCATAAGTGAAAACTTAATTTTTCATCCCGTCATAGACAATACGTGAAAGGAAATGAATAGGGAGGAAACTAATGTATGGGCAATCCTTAATTCTCATGGAAGCCTAGAAAAAAAGCGGAACCTAGCAACAAAGTGAAGAAGAAAGATACAAAGCCCCAAGAAGCATGTCAAAAGTCTAGGAAATAGTGAGAAACGCCAGGCTAGGGAAATACTTTGTATCAAAAATAATGGCAACTAATCCAGTCTGTCACTGATGGACGTTTGGGTTGATTTAGATTGCTTGGACACAGGAAGGGGAGCCTCACACACCGGGTCCTATTGTAGGGAGGGGGTAGGGGGAACGGATAGCATTAGGAGATATACTTAATGCAAATGATGAGTTAA
>NW_012101388.1:85027-98755 GCF_000951045.1 Mandrillus leucophaeus | reverse complement strand
CAAATCTGGATTACCAAGTATTTCCTCTTGGTAAAGCCATTCCTGTTTCTCCTGGTTCATGCTTATTTTAGTGCATTGTTTGATTGATTTTGTTTTGCCTTTTTTTTATTTGTGTCAACTTAGTGATTGATTTCCCTTCTTCATTAATTTATTCATGCAGCCACTAAACATTAATTTTATGTTAGGTGCGAAATATCCAAAACTGAAAAAAAAATCAACCCTTGACAGATTCATAGGAGAGGAGGAAGATATAGAAATGAAATAAAAAGCTTTAATACAATGTAATTGTGTTCTATTTGAGGTACTTATACATATGTTAAAAGAAAAAAATAAGACAAATTTAACAGAGTTTCAGCAAAGAATGATTCATGAATCAGGCAGCCTCCTGAAGCAAAATAGCTTCAGAACAACTCCATGTTTGCCACGTGGTATAGTATTTACATACAGAAAACTAAAAGCGAGGTACAGAAACCAATGTATTGGTTACAGCTGGTTGTTTGCCTTGTTAGAACATGGTTTGAACAGTTGGTGACCTGTGATTGGCTAAAACTCTGTGTTTGATACAAGAGTAGGTTGTAGTCTGTGTACACCTGCAGTTAGGTTACAATTCACTGTGTACTACAAAGAAACCTGAAGACCAGACTTAATATACGTAAGGAGGTAACTTTAGGCTAAACTTAACAGGTTGTAGAGAACCATAAACCGTAGAACATCTAATCCTACCTTGAGGATTCAGGAAGAACCTCATCAAGGAGAGGACACTTGCTGAGTTGTGAAATGTCTAGTTTTTTTTTTTTTGTTATTGTTTGTTTGTTTGTTTGTTTGAGACAGAGTCTCGCTTTGTCGCCCAGGCTGGAGTGCAGTGGCACGATCTCAGCTCACTGCAATCTCTGCCTCCCGGATTCTCACCATTCTCCCTCCTCAGCCTCCCAAGTAACTAGGACTACAGGGGCCCACCACCACGCTTGGCTAATTTTTTTGAATTTTTAGTAGAGACGGGGTTTCACCATGTTAGCCAGGATGGTCTCGATCTCCTGACCTTGTGATCCACCCACCTCAGCCTCCCAAAGTGCTGGGATTATAGGCATGAACCACCACACTTGGCCAAAATGTCTAGTTTTTAAGCCAGGATATGGTAATACAGTGTATTTTAGGAAGAATAAAAATTTCCTCCAAATCTTGACTACAGTGAACAAGAGCATGGTGACCTCTGGAAAGTACTTGGTGAACGGAGAAGTTCATGTGCAAATGTGGCCACTGAGTAGTCTGGATGGGTGGATAGGGTCTGATGAGAATTCTACCCAGAGCTGCCCTCTGTTTTGTGCCCCCCAATTCCTCCTGAGGATAAAAGGTAAACCTTGTCCAATTTAAATTTGCATTGTTTCAAAGTCCGGCCAATTTATTCATTAAAATTCTATTAGTTTTCTCAACTGCTCCCACATTTTTAGGTGAAGAAAACAGTCCAGAGATTCTCATACATTTTACAAATTTGTTTCACTACCTAAATAGTGAAATGTTATCTTTAGACACTGATGATAATGTCACAGAGAATCAAAAGTATCTCATTAATTTCAATTTAATTATCTTGAATGAAGAGACAGGCTTCTATATAATTTGAAATTAATTATCCTACAATATTCATGCACATTTACATTGAAAGTTGAAACAGATCTATTACTGAGCAAGGAAAATTGCTAAAAGTTTAGGAGGGAGAATATTCAAGGTCAATACTTTTAGATCATTTTCTAGTTTCCAAAAGGATCAACTCTTAAAAGATATTTTAATATATTTTGCAGCATTTCCTATATATATATATACACACACACTTATATATACATATATATAGTGTTTAGATGTCTCTTAATGTATTTATAACTAGTTTTCAGATATTTTAGCCACTACACAGACATTTCAATTTTTACAAAAATAAATGCAAATCTAGCAACTATTGATATAGAAAATTTATGGATATAGTCACTTTTACATCAATAAAACTCATCATGCTCCTCTAATTCATCTTCTTCTAACTCATCTCTGTCACTGTTGATGAATTCCAGGAGAGGAACATAGGGTTATTTATGTGAGTGAATGGTTCATAGATACAATAAAGGAAAGTAGGTAGTTTTGTAAATTCTATTTTTTTTTTAAAGAACCAGACAAAGGTCCATTAATTTATTTGTAACTGTGTGATATTTCATCTAAGCAATTTTTGGACCTTTTAGGTTAACAATTTTTTTTTTTCTCTTTGGGCATGACAACATCAAGAGTTTTCACATTTCTTAAAGAATTAGTAACTGTTTTCAGGTATGAAAACAGCATCTGACTATTCCATGTGATCTGATGGAAGATGACATGATCTCTAGGGAGTCATTGTCATTTTCAATTCCAGGAAGGGCTGGCATGCTGCCCAAGATAAAAGGCAAAATCCCGTAGTCTTATCCTTAAAGCTATGGGACAGAGCTTGACTGTTCCAATGTGGACTTTTCCTTTTAAGCAAACTTTCACCTGAGCTTGGTAGTACTCCTCCCTTTCAAGGGCACAACTTTTGCATTCTAGATTCTCTACAATTCTCTGTGCCTCTAATTGCCCCTTTCACTTGTGTTGTCTCCAGTTTCTGATTCCCTTTGCAGCTTGTCTGGATTTAGACTATGCATGAGCAGGAACAGCAGACTCACCCCATCTGGAGGGATTCAGGCACTTCACTTTTTTTGTTGTACCTTCTGGAAACCTCACTATCTTTTGCATCTCATCCAGATTCCTGAAATCTTGTTGAATGCATTTGTAAATATTATTTTTCTGCTATTCATGACTATTACAAGCCTCCTTTATCAGGACAGCAAGAGTAGTATGCTACCCTTGACACCTGCTCCTATCTCAGCTCAGAAACCACAGAAGACATGGCCACAAGCAAAATATCAAACTGACTGAAACTATTCATATTTTTCCTCTAAGTCCTAACATTTTAATTGAATTACCGCAAGTATTTTTAATTTTTTATATTAAAGATCAAAGATCAATCTGAAAATAATAACATTTTACTTTTAATTTCTCATGTATGCTTAATTCAGAGTTACCTGCTTTACATAGTCCAAGTATGACAGAAATTTATGGATTTTTTTTCTGTTTTATTTACCTTCTAAGAAATTACTTTGTTTACGTCTAACCAAAGGCAGTATTAGTTCTCAACTTAATACACTTCATTTCCAGGCAGAGAGCTATTATCTTAAGCAGAGAAACATTCTGGGTCCCTATTTTTTTAATTATTTGAACTATATTCATTAGACATGATTTAAATAAATTATGTTCAGATAGAAGAGGATAGTGTAGGAGCCAGCATAAGTATTATATTTTAATATAGTTTAAAATATGGTGTCAGTTAATGTTACATACATATAAACTAGTGATAATATTATGATAACGTGTTTTTTTTTTTAAATAAGCTGCTAGCCCTGGAATCAGGATTCATCATCTTGTTTTGATATAATTAGATTTAATGAATAGTCTGTGCCATTCACCAGCTGCACACACCTAGGGGAGTCACTCAGCATTGTTGTGGTTTGTTTAATGATCCACAAAATGGATAAAATAGCAGTACTCAATTGACAAGGTTGCTCCAAGGACAAAATATTAGTAAACATATGCAAAGATCTCAGAAGAGTTCTTACCACTCAGCATGTGCCAAAGAAACCATCATCACCATCATCAACATCATCATCATCATTAGTGCCTACATGATTCCAATCAGTTAAGTTTTTTTCATTGTAAGAAGATAGCATCTTTCTGAGTCTAGATTACTGCTCAGTTATTTGCTTTCTGAGTTTAATTAATATATAAAAGACCTAAGTAACTTAAGAGTCACAGTTTTATTTTTCTTTTACTGCTTTTCAAACAATGAGGATCATAAAGTAAATATTTCCAATTACAGCAGCTCTTGCCCAGAAGATATCAAAACTGACATCATGTTTCTTCACAACAGGTCTAATAAACTGAAGCTGATAAGGACCACAGACTTTCAGTGACCTCGGGATGTCAGACTCTTGCTGTGCTTAATGAAGGCACTTTCCTATCCAATGAGCAACAGGACTTGTTTAAACCAACTGTGTACACACTGGACTCATTCTGTCTTATCCCAAGTGCTATTATTCAATGCTTAATTAGCCTAGCCATCATGAATTTCTCCTTTTTAGCACTTAAAAACTCCTAAATTTCCCCTGTAGTAATTACTCAATTAATTCATTATCTTTCTTGTTTTCTTAAAGCTTTCATTTTAAAAAAGTTTTACTCTTTGAAGACAAATTTTAAAAGTTGTCTATAGACCATTACTTTTTTCTTCTTTTTGATGGAGTGTTAAGCATGGTAAAGAAATTGCCTACCTTAGGGAATGGAATTTCTAAGCAGTAAAGTATCAGGAATGATACGGACAACAACAAGGGGAAGTTTTAAATGGACTGAAATTTAGCAACCTGTGCCTCAGAGTATATTCTTAGTGGCTGGCTTTCCTTCTTTCTTTCTTTTTTCTTCCTTTCTTTCTTTCTTTTTTCTTTCTTTCTTTCTTTCTTTCTTTATAGCAATATAAAGTAAAAAGTGTGCTATAATCAGTGGAATCTAAATCAGGGACAGGAACGATGATTGCTAATGTAAAAATACATTTTGTGAAAATACTTCATAGGTAGAATATTCGCTGTTTTTAATAATTTGCCTAGTGTTAAAATTATTACCAATTAAATATTCAAACAATATTTACACAAACGAATAAACAAAAAATATGCCAATATGACAAATAAGATATTTCAAATTGTTTAAACCTAATGGCAGTGAAACTCTTCATAAGTCCTGATCTTCAGTTGTCATAAATATTAGATTATCTTAAATGTTTTAAATCTTTTAAATTTAGACACAAACACAGTGATCATAACTAGCCTCCTGCCAAACCTACCATTAATAACAAGGTCTACTAAACACACTCATTCTGAATGTCACCAATATGTTATTACCATGCTTTTCTCTTTTACTTTAATTGTTTAGCTTTGTTTATGTTCAGTTTCAATTTCAGTCTCTACAATTTTGTAAATATCAGCATCCATTCAATTTATTTTGTTTGATCAGAAGTCTTATGGATTCTTTATGTCCTGAATTGAAATGACTCTGGTCTTTTAGATAATGTATAATCTGTCTAGATTTAGGGAAAATCACAAGCCTATGCTTTTAGGACAACTCAGTAATAAGCTATTTTTCTAAATCTCAATATCTAGTTAAAAGAATTATCCTTTTTAAACAGGTGTGAATTATCTAACTGCCTAAATATATAATTGCACTGGTTAATCTTATTTTCTTTCTTTATATTGAATGTTATATGTCTTTATTTTTAGTCTATTTAACGTGTATTAGCAGAATTATTACCCTGTATGAGGCAGATGGATAATGTGTCTTTAAAAACTTTTCTTAGCCCACTGAAAGGATAACACTGACATGCTGATTACCGCTTCCTCTGCAAGCTGTCCCTTGAATGAGGAAATACTTTTCTCTAGTAGGGGACAGAAGTATAAAGGAAAAATGAGGTGATGTTAATCTCTCCCGAAGTCACTGTGAGGGCTAAATAGGAACAGCACAGTCTTCTGTCACTGAAATTTTCCTTATGTTATCAGAGTATCCTAATTGAAGTGAAGATCTCGTATCCATGGGTACCATGACTTGGATGAACTAACAAAAACTCTTGTTCCCTAAGCATCCATCCAGAGCAAATCTCTGCTTCCTTGACTCCTCCCCGCAAATCACCTAACATAGGCCCGAGTAAGCTTCTCTAGTACCATCTCAGGCAATCTCTTTTGCTGCAGCAAGAAATAAACCCAATTTCATTCAATTTTTTGTTCAGACATTTTTATCTATGATAGTCTTTGATGGCCATTGACAGAATTCAATAGCTACTTCCAAATGTTAGCTTAGCTGAGTTGATCTCAGTCCTGTAAATCGCTTAAGTGTCAGAGAATCACCTGTATGTGAAGAATTTAACAAGATCAGTCCCGGATTACCATCAGTATTTCAATTTTCAGAGTTCTTTTGGATTCCTTCAGACTGCTCTAGACTCACTTCAAGCAACTGTATCTCAAAGAAGGAACTGTTTTATATATTTTATTACTAAAACATACTATTTAACCCTCAAAACATTCTATCTAAATGTCTTTAGTAACTTATCCAATTAGCCTGAAGTCAATTTTTTTTTTCAGGGAAAAAAAACGTGCAGTAAGGTTTTGAAGACATGTTTATAGTTATAAATTGTAGCAGCGTTTACTTTAGACCATCCCCAAGGTTAGAGAAACGGGAACAGAACTGTCAGAAGAGCCCTACATGTGTATTTATTTGAAAGTCAGTCCTATGCATTGTAATGTTCTTGTTCAGTCAATTGCTACATTACTCTTTCTTTTTTTTAATTTAAGATACACATAAATTCTACAAGATGAGCCTTTTCACTCTTGTAAGGTAAAATAACTGAGGTAGAGACATTAAGATACCAGCCAACACCCAACATCTTGCGACTAGGGGAACTGGATTGGAAAATGAGATAACTATTTCCAAACATTGTACTTCATTTTCTAACCATTTCTAAGTAAAGGATTCATAAGGACATTGCTAAGAAAAATAACCCTGACGTTTCAAAAAAGTTTATATACAATAATATGAGGACAAGTTATTACCATGAAATGAAGAACACACTTTGAAAATGGTGTAATGTTGGGTAATTTTTAGCTATTTTTTTCTATCTTGTTATGGATTATGCACAAATAATAATTAAAATAATGAGAATATATTAATACTTTAAATATCATAATTCATTAAAATACTAAAAGATATTCACTGTATATTCTTCAGTTATCAAATATTAAATTTAATATACCCCATCATTTCAGATCAAGGATGATGACAAATCATTGCATAGTTGAACATAGATGCAGATGATTGTGGAACAATAGAGAACATAAGCCAGGTATCATGCAAGAAACGTAAAGAGTAGAAGGAAATCCTAGACCTAGTTCGTTAATTTGGAAAATTAAAAAGGCATATGATAAAAAGAAATATATTAAATCATCTGTATATTACCAGAGCTATGATTATACAAAAAGAAAAGGGAAAAAAATCTGTTTATAAAAGCAGAAGCAGTACAAATAAATAAAAATATATTTGTGTATTTATTCTATAAACTGGATAATGTACATAACTCTATCATGTATATTAGAGTAATTAAGCTCATGAAATCATTTAAATGAAAGTGGATTTTCAAATATTAGCCTAGAAAATAATTAAAAATGTGTACTTAGCCCTATAAGTTTTGAGTTCTAGTTGATGAGACAGAAATGCTTTTAAAATTTATAAAGTATCCACATTAATATGAAATAACATTTATTTTATCTTACTGGAATTCTAAACTTCTAAGAGTCTTAAGCATGATTTTGCTTTCTAATGCAATGAGCTCTTTTAATTACAATCATTGTTAAATAAGAATACTAACATATATGGCATTTCCCCAGGTTACTCTGCTTATAACTTTAAAATTTAGCTGCCGCCAAAAAAAAAACCACCTTCAGTTCAATTTAAATTTATTTTGTGACAGCTTTTATGTGCTCACCACTGCTTTCTTATGGCAATCTTAATTCTCAATGTGAAGCAATGCACTGTTCTGCTTTCCTCAAACAAAAAGGAAACTCATCATGTGTTTTATATTAAGAAGGGCATCATACTTCTCAGGCATTTATTGTCTGTATGTCCTCAAGTTTTGTGACATAAAAAGCTATACACACAAACACATCCATATATGTATAGAAATACAATTAGAAACATATCAATTTTTTTCTAGCCAGTAGAAATACCTTCGGACATCTTGAACTTAAAAAAAAAAAAAAAAAAACTACATTGTAAACTCCCCATTTCCTCTGGGGTTCTTAGCTCATTTTCTCTGATAAAACCATGGGCATGGACAATTAAGAAATTAAGATGTGACCAATTGTACAATAACATCCTGAAAATTGTACAGTAATCCATCTGACCCTTAGAAACTTGTGTGCAAGTGTGTTTATCTTTGTAGATAGATCTTGATTAAATTACCTGGATCAAAGCTTAACATATACTAAATTGCCACTTATGCATTATTGTCACATGTTCTTCAGAAATGGCTTTACAAATTTTTATCATTAAAAGCCTAGATTTACAGTGCCTTCTTCACACATCCATGTCTAATATGGATCATGTTGAATATCTTTGGATATATTAATTTTGCAATTTAATTTCAGAAAAAAGTGGTATAACAATATTGTTAGGATTTCTATTTTTCTAATTGCAAAATATTTTTAATTTTCATGAATGTGTTGGTAATTTGCATACTATTCCTATAGAATTATATACAGTTTATTTTGTAATTTAGTATTGCTTTGTAAAAATATTTACATTATATATCATTTTGTTACATATATTGTGAGTATGTTTTCCTAATCCATCATGCATCACATACTTTGTTTTCCATATAAATTGTCATATATGTTTACTAACTAAATCATAATTAATCATACCTGTCAACATTTTTTAATGCTTTCTTGTGTTTTGTCATGTTTAGGAACATTCTCCGCACAATTCACAATACTGTCTGACAGATGTTAGTATACCTGTCAGTGTTCTTGGTTGTAGATGACTGAAATCCATTCTAATTGACCTAAACCGGATAATAGATTATATTGTATAAATCATATAACTAATGGAAGGTTGAAGAAACAGGCTCAGAACAGGGCAGCCCCATGGAAACCACGTTCCAGAATGGCAGTAAAATCCCCCCACAGGAACAGTCGGCTGAGGTAGTGCTGTTGCCACAGCGGCACTTCTTCCACTAAGGCCTAGGATATTTGATGGTTAATTTCTGTACCTCTGTGATGAATACATACTTGTTTGTTTCTCACTGTTTTTACTTCTTGCTTCTGTTTCAAATTTCTCCCTGAAGCCATCTGTTTTAGTTTCCTTGGGCTACCCATAACAGATTAACATAAAACAAATGTCTAAAAGAACAGAAATTTATTCTCCCACAGTTGTAGAAGCCAGAAGCTCAAACTCGGGTGTCGGCAGGATTGCATTTTGCCTCCAGGATTCTAGAGGACAATTCTTTCTTATCTCTTCCAGTTCCTGGTAACTCCAGATGTTTCTTGGAGATATAGCTGGCTATTTAAAGTTAATTTTAATGTTTAATTAAACATTAAAAAAATTAAAAAGTCAGTCCTTCCATTGCATTAGCCGTATTTGAAATACTCAAAGGCATATGTGGCTACAGGCTACTATACTGGACTGTGCAAGGGTAGAACACATGTTACCACAAAATGGTCTCTTGCACAGTATTGTTCTAGAATATTCCCTGGACAAAAAAGGTTTTACCTGATGAGCATTAAACAACAAAGAGCCTTACAATCACCTATGACTTGTATAGTAAAGCCAACGCTTATTTGTTGTCATCATCAGAAAAGTTGATTCCATATTTGAATATGGTTTCACTGCTTGTCATGCCTTGGCCAATACCACGAATCATGAATGAACTGATGGCCTCCTCCACTCTCATGGCTATTCACCCCAAACAAAAGAACTTATTTCATTCATGTTGCCTCATATAGCAAAATCCCCTTCTATTTTAAGGCTGAATAATATTTCATGGTCATATACATATATGCACACACAGAGTCATGCATTGCTTAACAGGGAAATGTACCTTAAAGCAATGTTATCATTGTTCGAACATCATGGAGTGTCCTTATCCAAACCTAAATGGTATTGAATGGATAGTGTTATATATACAGCCATGCACTGGGTAGTTTGGGTACATAGTGCATGGCTGTATATATAACACTATCCATTCATCTTTCAGCAGGACTTTTTTTCTGGTCACAACCCTGCTGACCAAAACAGGATCTGGTCCAGAGAGCACGAAGTGAAAAAACTGATAGGAACTGGCAGGTGTCAACAAAAGCAGTCTCTAACTACTCATTGCAATTTAATTGTCGTAGTACTGGTGGGAGTGTCTTATGCTAATGAGCAATGTGGGCAGCCTGGCAACACAACCCAGAAGTTACCACCTCTCTCCATGGCAGCAACCTAAAAGTTACTGCCCCTTCCTTAGAAAGTTCTAAACAACCTGCCCCTCAGTTTGCATTGGCTCACCCCTCAATTTGCATGCAATTGAATGTGGGTCTACTTGAGTATAAGCACAGTTGCCAAGAGACCAAATGTTGCTGGCTCTGATTGCACTGCCTATGATTTAGCCCTGCTCTGCATGGAGCAGTACCATTCAATAAATGATTGCTAACACTGGTAGCTCATCCTTGAATTCTTTCCTGAGTTAAGCAAAAAATCCTCCTTGGCTAAGCCCCAATTTGGGACCTTGCCTGTCCTACAACAGTATAACGTACTACACACTTAGACAATATGACATAGACTGTATCTCCTAGGCTACAAATCTGTATAGCTTATTATTATACTGAATACTGTAGGTAATTTTAACACAATGGCATCCGTGCATCTAAACATACCAAAACAAAGAAAAATTACACTAAAAACACAGTATTGTAATTTTATTGGACCACATTTATATATGTGGTTTTTTGTTGACTGATGCAATACACAGTGCATGACTATGTATGTAACACTATCCATTCACCATTCAATGAACAATTAGGTTGTTTCTATACTTTATTGCGATTAACACTACAAGGAAATACATTTGGTTAAACCTAGAGGGCATTATGCTAAGTAAGAGAAGCCATACGCAAAAGGACTAATACTGCATAACCCCATCTATGTGGAACTTATGGAAACAGAGAGTAGAAAGGTGATTACCAGAGGTCAGGGAACATGGGGAATGGGGAGGTCCTGGTGAAAAAGAATAAATTTGCAATTATAAGATGAATACTTTATGGAGATTTAATATACAGCACAGTGACTATAGTTAGTGTATTCTTGAAATTTGTTAAGAGAGTAGATCTTAAGTGTTTTCACAACACACACACTCACAAAGGTAATATGTGAGATGATGGTTATGTTAATTAACTTGATTGCCGGAAACATTTCTCACCATATAGACATCAAAACATTACACTGTATAACTTGAATACATTCAATTATTATTTGTCAATTATACTTTAACAAAGCAAAAAACAAATTCATTCAGAACGAAATTATAAGGCAATAGTCTCACATGGAAGTCTCTCTTGTTAATATGCCTACAACAACATAGAATCACTTGGTGTTTTAGAAGGAGAAACAGACTATTAAAATCTCAATTATACTTCTAAGTGTTTGCTACTTACAGGCTGGTGTACATGTTCTGATTCACAGCTAATCTGTTTGTTATTTTTCCCAGAGTCAATGAACATGGTTTCTGCAGCCAAGGAGAGGAGCTGCATTTCAGATAAATACAGCCAAATACTTTTTTACAAAGATGTTTCCCAAGCCTATAGTTCTACACTACTAACCTAGTGACTGCAGTAAGTAAAAAAGTTATCTGGAAAACAATGTAGTTAAGTCTAAATTGAAGCTGGAACACTCCCCAGACAAATAAGTTTCCTTTGGACATCATACAAATGATTGCTTTTTTTTCCATTTTATTAATTAGTTTCGTTTTCCATTTCCAAGGATATAAGAATAGTTTTGTATTTCATAGTAATTCACTCTTTACCACTTAAGCATATTCAAGGATGTTTCAGATGTGACTCAATTATACTTAACATATTCCTGTTGTTTTCTGTGTCAATTTTCCTTTCAGGTGAGGGTTTAGATATAGTAGATAATTTTCCTAAATTTATTCTTTATTATTCTCTAATCATATTTTTAAATTTACTAATTGAATTTAAGCATAAATGACTAGATTAACAACATTTGCTAATTTAAATTTATATCTCACCCCATGCAAGAATTTTATTTCTACCCACGATGCTTTATTAAATGCAAGATTCTGATGATTAAGCCTGTATTCTAGTAATGTAGGGAAGAGACCGGATTTGTTGACGGATGGTTTCCCTTCAACATATTTCAGTGACTTTTCTTTCCTATAGTAATTCTTCAATTTCCTAAGGAAACTGTATTACCTGTGGAAAAACTCTTGTTTCTCCAAATCTACTGTTTATACGGAAGTCTTACTTCTAAGAGTTCTACCTTGTAGAGCTATATTTATGGCCTTAACTTGAGGCAAACTGCAGAAACCATTTGTTGTGGGTTAGGTAACATGTGGAGAAATTATTTTGTTGGGTTTTTCATCCTTTGTATTTTAGTTTATGCATATTAATTGTACATATTTATAGTGTACAGAGTGATATTTTGATAAATGTATATGAAGTGTAATGATCAAATCAGAGTAATTAGGATAAACATCACCTCAAACATGTATCATTTCTTCATGTTTGAAATATTCCAAATCTTCTCTTCTAGTTTTTTTAATATACACTATAAATTATTATTAACTGTACTCACCCTATAGTGCTATAGAACACTAGAACTTATTCCTCCTGTCTAGCTGTGACTCTGTATCCATTAATCAGCCTTTCTCTATCTTTAATAACCTTATCAAACTATGATTACCATAATTCTACTCTATACTTCTATAAGCTCATTTTTAACTCCCACATATGAGAAAACATGCAGTATTTATCTTTCTGTGCCTCACTTATCTCACCTAACATAATACCTTCCAGGTTTATCTGTGAATGGTAGAATGACAGAATTTTATTTGTTATGACTGAATATTATTGTATTGTGTACATATGCCACAATTTCCTCATCTGTTCTTCTTTTAAATGATTTAGCTTGATTCCGTATCTTGGCTATCATGAATAGTGCTGCAGTAAACATAGAGATACAGATATGTCTTCAATAATTGATTTATTTTCTTTGGGTAAATACCTGGTAATGGGATTGCTATGTCATATGGTGGTTCTATTTTTAGTTTTTTGAGAAACTTCCATACTATTTTCCGTAATTACTGAACTAATTTGCATTTCCACTAACAGTGTAGAAAATACAAGAGTTCCTTTTTCTCCACATCCTTGCCAGCATGTTACTTTTTCTTTTTTTTTTTTTTTTTTTTTTTTTTTTTTTTTTTGAGGCAGAGTATCAGGTCTTGCTCTGTTGCCCAGGCTGGAGTACAGTGGCGCAATCTCAGCTCACTGCACTGCAACCTCTGCCTCTCAGGTTCAGGCAATTCTCCTGCCTCAGCCTCCCAAGTAGCTGGGACTACAGGCGTGTGCAACCATGCCCGGCTACTTTTTTGTATTTTTAGTAGAGACGGGGTTTCACCGTGTTAGGCAAAGTGCTGGGATTACAAGCATGAGGCACTGCACCCGGCTGCATTTTTTCTTTTTATAATAGCCATTCTATTATTTGCATTTCCCTGATCATTAGTGATGTTGAGCAGTTTTATGTATATCTGTTGGCCATTTTTATATCTTATTTAAGAAACATCTGTTCAGATATTTTTGCCCAATTTATAAATTATATACATATAGAGAGAGAGATGTTTATATCTAGAGGTACCTATAGATATAGATTTGTAATTATCTTGTATATTTTGGATATGCAAATTCCTTGCAAAATAAATAGTTTGCAAATATTTTTTTCTTTCTATAGGTTATCTCTTCACTTTGTTGATTGTTTTCTTTTTCTATGCAGAAACTTTTTCTTTTTATTTATTTATTTATTTATTTATTTATTTATTAT
>NW_012101388.1:56101-84232 GCF_000951045.1 Mandrillus leucophaeus | reverse complement strand
AGGAAAAGAAGAAGTCAAATTGTCCCTCTTTGCAGATGACATGATTGTATATTTAGAAAACCCCATTGTCTCAGCCCAAAATCTCCTTAAGCTGATAAGCAAAGTCTCAGGATACAAAATTAATGTGCAAAAATCACAAACTTTGTCTTTTTCTAAGTATGGTAACAAGCTAGATAGCTCATAGTGTTCTCCTTTAAGGCTCTGGCCCTCATTTTGTAGATTCTTTCACATTATTTCTTTTTAGAATATTAAATTTACTATTTTTCTGCAATGGAATGTTCCTTAGCTCAGTTTAATTATGCTGTGAATCTGACCTCCTTTGCTTTATATATTCCACAGATTCCTCACAGTCTGGGCCTGTCAATGACTCTGTTGAGTTTTTCAATATCTACATGCATTCTTTTGTTGTTGCTTTACAATTCTTCTGTTAATTAAGATATTTCATTTTTTTTCTTCAAAGAATAGAGAAAATGTGTCCTTTGGCTCCTGCCATTAAAGTAGAATTCCAAAAACAAAATAAAACAAAAAAGGTAGTTCTATTGGATATTTTTCTCTAATGAATTCCATAAATTAATACTAGAATAAAAACTATATATTTTTTGTTTCAGTAACAGTCTCTTTCTATTTAACATCAACAAATCTACTTTAGGAAATAAATATGATGTGATTTTTTTTTTTAATTTTCTGGAACCTCAGCACATTGTAAAGATTTAAAAGCTAATCTTTGCTACTGAAGAAAAAAGCAATTCAAGTCTCAAATACCATCAAATCCATAATATGCATCAGCATAAAAGTAAATTTGGATGGGTTTTTAATCTTTTATTATTCTATCATGAAAGGAAATGCCTCTGAAAATAATTTCAAACAAAAATAATTTAAATGTAACCTATTAAATGTATTAATAATCCCAGAGGTGGAAAATAGTTGCCATCTTCTATAGTAAGAGCTGTGTTTCACGTTGCAAATATTTCACCTCAATTCACTTAAATTGTGTCTGCTTTAAAGTACCAACATTTTAGAGTGGAGAAGGAGCAGTACTGGACAAACTGTAATGAGTTTGTTCTAAAGATACTTAATTTATCTAATAAAAGAAGAGGCTGCAATGCTAATATACACTCAATAGATCCTCATTGGTTAATAGATGCATATAATTTACATAAAGGCAAAACAATGAAAATGAAATTCCTATGAAATATACACTAAATACATTTTAGTGAGGTAAATTTGTAAGAAAACACGCAAACCAACTATAATACATACATAATGAAAATATAGTTATGTAATATGTAGTTTGTTTTCTTACAAGCTATTCTGTCATCTGTATCTATCTGTATCTATCTATCTATATCTATCTATCTATCTCTGTGTGTGTATGTGTGTGTGCATTTTTGCAAACTAGAGTGGGTATATCACCAGAAGAAAAATAAAATAAAATATATGATTTAAAAGACTTAATATGGCTTAATTATTAATTGTAAGTGTGATGGGCATTTTAATATTAAATCAAATGATGAATATCTCTTTCTTAAATATATCACAATAGAACAAGAAGATAGTATGTGCTTTCATCATAAATTTGTAACAATATTTTCCTTGATAGTACTTTGTAATGTCCTGATTTTATGTCCATTAAATACTTAAAGATGAAAAGGAATTTATATACTATGACCAAAATCACTTACGGACACAATATGCCCATTCACTACTTAATTTGCCTATGAACAAATCAAAAATGTGAGGCAAATATTTTGTTAGAACATTTGTTAGATATTTAGTGTAGTGCCATATAAAATAATAAATTTGACTTAACTTGAAGTGTTGCTTGAAGGATACCTTAAAAAAATTGAAAAACTACTTGCTTCAAGTGATGGAATATTAAATAAGTACTGATCTGTTTCCAAAGTGCAGTTTTAATTGATATATGTGGTGGGCCTTAGACTACATACTTTTAGTATCTGATTCATAACCAAGCAGACTTCACTTATAAGCATCATTGGAAAAGTACATAAAAATATCTGTCTGAAGAAAAATTTGTGAACTACATTATACTGATATGTTTATTTATTTTTCTATTGAAAGAAACAAGAAAGCAGGTGGAAATAAACTCAATTTACAATTAAGGTTGAGTATAGTGAAATGCATTTTGCAAAGAAAGATGCATATTAAATTTAATTTTTTGTAAAGGGGTATAGAAGAAACATTTTGGTTTTCTCAGTAGAAACAGTTTCTCTCCACTTTGAGTTAAATAAAAGTAGCTACTGTTTCCCACCAGGTGCCCATCTATGTTCAGATATCCTAACAGGGACTAATGAAGTAATATCACTTCTTAAAACAGAAGCTTTGTATGAAATGCATGGAGACACACTGATAGTAATTTGGATATCCTCCAGTAAAAGATAAAAGCAAGATTTCATTCTAATAAAAAATGATTAGAAAATATAGGACTACATAAGTTGCAAACAAATGGAAAGTTAAACAATGCCCCAAAAACGTAAACTATTACAAAATTATTTACTGTGCCATGCACACCTAAAGGAAAAATCCCAGATATTTACCACAATATATAGACTTAAGGCTATTTATGATAGCAGTTAACAGATACTATGAAAACAAGTTGTATAAATTATTAAATATTAACATAGTATTACCTTTATCATTTGGTTATGCTTATTTGAACTACACATAAAGTCATAAGATAATTGGAAGTTTTCTATAAATACTATTTATATTATGCATTTAGATTCCAGTAATTGAATGTTTTCAATGGGATGTATAATTGGCATATTAAGGAAAATAAATATCACCTGTAAACAAATTAAACTACCAGATGTTGCTTCTTATGTGTTTTATGGAAAGTTAATGAATTATTTTTCTTCCTTACATAAGCAACAGTCTCTTTAAAATACATAGTACTACTGTGTTACCAGAAAAGGATGTGTTACTTTGCTCCTTCATTCTTTGCTCATTCATCGTAAACAATATTGATTATGCACCATGAATCAGTTCCTGTGTCTATTACTGGAGTGAAAAGAGTTGAAATAGCACAACTACAACCATCAAAACAAAGGCACAATTTTATGCTAAATGTAGCTTCTGATAGACATATAATATTAAAATCTTGAAATTATCTTTTGCCTCAAAAAATCATACACACACACAAACACACACACATTTGCTTGTGAATGAATTACATGGAGTATTAATTTGTTTGAGTTTGAAATTCAAAGTAAGGGAAATCTGAAAAAGGAACTGCTCTACACATACATAAACACACATGAGAATTCTAACTAAATAAAGAATAAAATAAAACCATGCCTATTGCCAAAGGGATGCAATTAGTTTGGGGAAATATGATGAAGCAATGAACTGAAGGCCTCCTATTGAGTTGCAGAATGGCAAGCTGATTCTGGGACACTTTCTTACAGGTATAACCAGAGTACAGGAAACCCTCACAATCAAGAGGTAGGTTAAAGAATGAAAGACTAACATAAAAAGAAAATTAAAGAGGGAAAGAACAAAGAGAATTGAAACAGACAAATGATCATGCCACCGCACTCCTGCCTGGGCTACAGTGAGACCCTGTCTCAAACAACAACCACAAAAACAAAAGGGAGGAAGAAATGGAAGAGAATTTTTAGAACTGAAGACAGGCACAATTCCAAAGATCCAAAAGGCACAAGTTGTTCAAATTAAGACAGATAAGATGTACAACTAGACACATTTTATTTATATGGCAAACACTGAAGGCAAAGTCTTCAAAGCCTGAAAGCCACCAGAGGGAAAATATAGAACAATTACAAAGCCAAGGCAATCAGAAAAATAGATTTCTCAACAGGAAACATTAAAAGTAATGTTTTCAAAGTGTTAAGATAAATTAAATGTCTTCTCTGAATTTGGTGCACTGAAAAACTGTTGTCCAGGTTAAAGGACAAATATGCATAGAAACAGAGAGTGAGTTTAATCCTAATAGATTCACGCTAAAATAATAAGGGATATCATGCAGAACATTTGAGAAAAATTGAGAAGAAAATTATGAACACCAAGCAGGAAAACAATTCCAAAGTAATTAAAATTGTGAATTTAAAGATACCCATGGTATGATTTGTTTAAAATTAAATAAAAAGGACTGGGCACAGGGGCTCATGCTTATAATCCCAGGACTTTGGAAGACTGAGACAGGGGAATCTCTTGAAGCTAGAGACTCAAGATCAGCCTGGGCAAGATAGCAATTTAAAAAAAAAAGAAGGAAGGAAGGAAGGAAAGAAGGAAGGAAGGGAAGCGAAGGAAGGAAGAGAAAAAGAAAGGAAAGAAAGAAAGAGGAAAGAAAGGGAAAGAAAGAAAGAGAAGGAAAGAAAGGAAAAAAGAAAGAAAGGAAAAGGGAAAGAAGAAAGGAAGGAAGAAAGGAGAAGGGAAGGGGAGAAGAAAGGAAAGAGAGAGAAAGAAAGGAAGAAAGGAAGGAAGAGAAAAAAGAAAGAAAGGAAGGAAGGAAGAGAGAGAGAAAGAAAGGCGATCATGGTTGTGCTTGCCTATAGTCCCTGTGTCTCTGGAGGATGAGGCAGGAGGATCACTTGAACCCAGAAGTTTGAGGCTGCAATAAGGTATATCACACCCCTGCACTCAGCATGGGAAAGAGAAAAAGACCATGTCTCAAGATAAAAATATGACTAGCAAATGACTAGCAGTTTACATTGGAAACTGAGTTGCATTGGAATCACCTTACAGTTTATAAAAAGATCTTGTGAACAAGAATTGGTTTTAACCTCTGGACTGAGCTTATTTCAAATGATATTATTTTCTTTTTAGTCTGTCCAGAAAGATTATCATAGAGTGGGAAAGTTTAAATATTTTATCTAGTAGAATTAGCATACCTTAACATTATGTAAAAATTTGGATTGCCTTGAAGATGTAAGAGGAAATGCAAGATCCAAATAGAAATTAAAGTTATTATCCTTTCTTAATCTGTTTTGATGTAAGACTATTCAGTGAATCTGTGCACAGAGTAACCTTTCAGTAAATCTTAGCTATTAATATGGTTAGGCTTTGTGTCCCCACCCAAATCTCATCTTGAATTGTAATCCCCATATTCCCTACATGTCAAGGGAGAGACCAGATGGAGGTAATTGAATCATGGGAGCAGTTTACTCCAGGTTGTTCTCGTGATAGTGAGTGAGTTCTCATGAGATCTGATTGTTTTATAAGGGGCTCTTCCTCTTTCTCTCAGCACTTCTCCTTCCTGCTGCCTTGTGAAGAAGGATGTGTTTGCTTCCCCTTCACCATCTGCCATGATTGTAAGTTTCCTGAGGCCTTCCCAGCCATACAGAACTGTGAGGCTATTAAACTTCTTTCCTTTATAAATTACGCAGCCTTGGGTGGTTCTTTATAGCAGTATGAAAACAGACTAATACAGCTATCATGGTCATCATCCTCATCTTATTCATCAATAAGCTTGTTTTCTCTTTGATAACACGGATAGGCAGGGAATCAAGAGTAAAACCAATGCTAACATGGATCAAAGGCTATGGGATTATATAGAATAGATGGATAAGTAATTAAACCTCAAGGTCACAGGAAAACCTTTAAGGAGAAAGTCAGTATGACAAGACATGAAGTGAAGGAGTGGGATACATTTCTAGTTGTTAGTACAACTGCATCATGGTTTCTTAATGTAGTTCTGGAGTTTCTGATATAATATTTTTAGTTGAGGGCAATCTATTGCACAAGTGTTTGGCTGTATGTAGTAATATGTATCTGTGTATTGTACACACATGGAAACACACATATTTTGTTTTGTTTTACATCTTAATCACAAAAATGAATAAAGCTGTATCATGTAGAGCAGAGCAGAAATAACTCACTTGCCTTTTGAGATAATTAATTTCAGTTTATTTATTTAATGAAACATAAACCCTTATAGGTGTAAAATATTTTTGAAATTTCTGTGTGATAAACATTTTTTAAAGGCAGAGAAAGTGTTTATAGGCATCATAGCACTATTTTCTGGTAGTAATGAATCCTATTACATTTAGGACTATGTTATCATGTCAGTTAATGCATTTTCTGTGCAATGATGCAGTTCCACCCACTACATCTATCAGCAAAATGAATCATCTTTCAAGGACTCTGCATGAATATTAAATAAATCCATAGAAAATATTAAGAATCAAAATGTGTGAAATAAATTTGTATTAACTGTAGTTTGATTAATACTGCTGTTCACCATTTTTATTTTGACAGCTACATTTTCTTACACTGTAATATAAAAACGCACATCTTTTCTAAATATGCTTATTTCTGTTCCAATCAGGCCTAATTTATCAAATGAAATCACCAAGTAGGCTATTTGGACACTTACAGAGGAAAACAGGAAATATGATAGAACTTATATAATCCTTCCCCATTTGTTAGACATCATTATTTGAATTCCTCATAAGTTTAAACAGAGTTTGCTTGTATGTTGTTGGCACTCATTCCAATTAAGATTTATTTTCTGCATAGAAATTTCTTTTTACTATTACTATTACATTAACTGCTGATGTCAAAATGCCATTTTCATTTATCTCATAAATATAGAGACAACAAAGAAGTGTGGGAAAAGTGTCATTTTCAATACGAGAATCTCTAGGTGAAATTGTCCCACAGATATGTTCCCCAAGTCATTTTTTTTATCCTATTGTTTTCTGCAAACTTCTTTTGATGAACAATTGACCTCACAATCCCAAACACCCAAAACGCAGTCTGGAGCATATCTTCCCCTGAATCGTTTTGTCTCATGTGCCAATTACAAGTTTCCTGTAATGATTTTAAGCATTTTGTAAAGTATTTCTCGTAATAACTAACATTGAAATAGCCTAGTCATAGTGAAAACATTAGCTTTTATGGCTACAAAACTTGTCAGCAAAGTTTACTGAAATAATTTTTAAAATGTATTACACGATATTTCATCTATATCTCAGGACTTGGTTTATATTCTGATTTATTTCAAAAGGAAAAATTGTACTAAGAAAACAAATCAGTATTTGTTATGATGATATATAACTGAATCAAGGTTAAAAAAAAAAACATTTACTCAATGATAACTCCCCTGAAAGAATTTTCATGCACCTACACTCTGTATTCTCACACAAACCTATCAAGTGGATGCAATTATTTTTCTGATATTACAGATGAGAAAATGCACAGAGAAAGCCAAGTTACACAAGTTTACATAAATAATAAGTGTACCAGGGTGGGGAGTAGGAAGAGGGGTTAGATTCATTTCTACGCAGCTGGGCAGTATTGTTTTTCTAACCATCAATGTCTCTTGAGTTCTATCAAGCAACTTTAAGAAATCACAAGAGATTTTCTTACTATGATTCAGTGGCATTTTTCTTTTATCAAAATGTTTTCATTACAGATAAAATAAACTAGCCATCTATAATTGTAACAATACTTAATTTTTGTAAAGAGTGTAAAACAGAAGATCATTTAAGCAAAAAGCAGTTGGAAAGATTAGTACATATAAGTAACCATGTAAACATATGTATTTTTTGGTACTTAACATAACTTTTCTGCTTGGAAATATGTATTGGTTGCTTGGAGTGAACAATAGTTATCAGATATTGTTTGTGCCTAGTGATCCCTGATCTCCTTTGCAGCTGCCTAAATAACAGTTAGCTCATTATCACCTCCGTGCTGGAACTCAGTATCAAATTCTCTCAAAAATCATTAGAGACTAGGTTTGAGAAAACAGAGGACTCCTTCTGATTAATTACATTTCAGTTGTTTCCATTTTCTATATTTTCAGCAAGGTCTAGGCAATGATACTAATTTTTTATATACATTTAAACTTTATTTTCTATTAATGAAAATTGTCATATGTGTTTAAATATGATTGTCTTAGAAATGTCAGTACTGGAAAATATTTTTTTTCAGATAGTAGTATCAGTAAAACATATAAGTATTTGGCATCTAATAAAAATACTCAGGGTAATGTTTCTCTTACAAGCTTTCACAGGCATATATATGGATGATGTAAACTTGTAATAATTATGAGATAGCATATTAAAATCATTATATATAGAAAATGAAACATAAAGTTGCAAAAGTTAGTAAACTTGCACATTCCAAATGGTTCTCTTATACAAATTTTGTCATAATTCTATATAAAGTTTTTAAAACCTTTATATAAAACTTTCTGAGCATATATCTATAAACTGGGCCTATACCTGGACTCTTTTCATTAGGAATGGGAAATACACGGTCAATCTGGTCCACAACCTGGTTTTGTGAAACTTACAAAGTAAAAACACTTTTTACAGTTTTAAAGGTTGTATAAAACAAAACAAACAAATTACAACGATAAAAAAAATAAGAGTAGAATGTTCCACAAAAATTCTGTGTTGTCACAAAACCAAAAGTGCTTACTCATTTTGTGTCATACAGAAACTGTTGCCCATGTTGTGCTATATTTTTTTGACAAGATCTACATGTATATTTTCTTCATGACTACTGTAGCATTATAGTACATCTTGAAGTCTGATAGTGTAAGTTCTCAGACTTCGTTTCCCTTCAAAATTATTTGGCTAGTCTAGGTTATTTTCTATACCATGTATATTTTATTGTCTGCTTGTGCACTAATATTTTTTAAGTCAGCTATAACTTTGAATACCCTTGAGCTTAATCTATTGCTTAATTTGCAGAAAATGTTTATCTTAACAGTATTGAGTCACCTGTACCAATAACATTTTATAACTCTTCCTTAATTTACATCATATTTAATTTATCTCAGCAGCATTTTATAATTGTTCTGGGTAGAATTCTTGCACAGGTTTTGTTAAATGCATGTCTAGAGTTTAAGATAATGTATTTTAATAGATTTTTTTTAGAGCAATTACTCTGGGCTCACAGCAAAATTGAGGCGGAAAGTAGAGAGTTTCTATATACCCCTTATGCCCATACATGCATAGCCTCCCTCTTTACAAACATTCCCATTGAAGCAGTATTTCTGTTACAATCAATAAACCTTCAATTACACATTATTATCACCTAGAGTCTGTCATTTATATTAAGGTTTACCGTAGGTGTCATACATTCCATAGGTGTTCAGTATTTATACATTATACAACTGTCTTCAAGATTAATATTTTATTAAAATCAATAATATGAAATTGATCAAGCAACAAATTACATTTTTCAACAATTTTAGCTATTGCATAAAGTTTTATAGAAAATGCATTGTTTAATGAGTTAATAGAGTTTGTGTTTTAACTAAATTACTTTCCAGATACAAATGTTGCTTTTTGACAGGGCTAATTAAGATTTTATAGAATTTAAAAGCAAAAGAAGCTGAAGGTGTTAGATGAATAGTGTTTAGAAGGTTGAAAAAATGTATTAATGATTGCTGCAAATTGTGTTATCGTTCATAAGTTTACATAGAGTACAGATGCATGTACATACATATACTCCTATTACATTAATCTAAATATAAGGTAGAAATAAATGGACTAAACTGAAGAGTTTGATACATTTCAGAAAAGATGTAGTTAAGTGGAAAGCATATGAATGTGCAGCTTCCATTAAAATCTGGCAAATTAATGATTAACTGTTTTTCTATGAATCTGAAAAGATGTTAAGGAAATTATAAAGCATCAAATTGTTATTTTTTACTTGAGATTTAATGTTTATCTTTTGAAATTAAAAGTTGAGAATTATCCATGTCTTCTTGAAATCATGCAAAATACGCATCTAAAACTCAAAGAGAAATGGATGATTGAGAATGTTACCCAAGTAGTCTCTCAATAGTGTAATCTCTTAATAATGAGAGATTACTTGAGTAACATTCTCAATCATCCATGATTGAGAAATGCTGAAAACACAGAAATGGTATTGTCTAACATGTTTTCCACAAATCTGAACTATTTTACTTTTGAGAAGAATGTGGCAAAAAACATCATCTTAATTTTCCCGATTCTACAATATATATAAATTCCAACATCCCAGTCCAGGCCAAGATATTGTCTCTGGTGTCATTTTTTGTTTTTAAACAGGAAATAAGAGAGTATGACAAGAGTTGCAGAAGTCTTATGAGATCTTTTCTAAAGAAGATTTTTCTGCAGCAGTATTTTGAGTTGCCTCATTTCCTGGTGCCCAGAATTGTTACAACTAACTTTGTGGCTGCAGGTGATGTCTAAGAAAAATGAATTTTAGAAAACAAGAATATAGTAGATAGTAATCTGGAAATTGATTTACTTAAATTATCCAAGTAGGCAGAACCCTTGGGAAGTGTTTTTGAATGCCCAAGGTTAACACTTCAGTTTGAAAGATCCTCCTCCATTATATGCAAGCAGATAAACTTGAGACCAGATGCATTCCATTCATGCTGCACTTAATGATAAGATCCTAAAAAGACCTTTCACGGTTGCATATTCATTAAGGAGGCTTTAAACCCAATAATGCTATAGAGTATGTGAAGGAGTGTTGTTTAACAAAAAAAAAAAAAAGAAGAAAGAAAGAAAGGCAAAGCATCTGGATGATTTAGCAAATGGGTGTAACTCTGAAAATCATCTACTACTGTATTTGGAAGTAGAAACAGTGATATGGTTTAGCTATATCCCCACCCAAATCTCATCTTGAATTGTAGTTCCCGTAACCCCCACATGTGGTGGGAGGGACCTGGTGGGAGGTAATTGAATCATGCGGGCATTACCCCCATGCTGCTGTTCTCATGATAGTGAGTGTGTTCTCACAAGACCTGATTGTTTTATGAAAGCTTCTCCCCATTTTGCTCAGCACTTCTCCTTCCTGACATCATGTAAAGAAGGAAGAACATGTTTGCTTCCCCTTCTGCCATGATTGTGAGTTTCCTGAGGTCTCCCCAGCCATGCTGAACTGTGAGTCAATAAAACCTCTTTCCTTTATAAATTACTGAGTCTCAGATATGTCTTTATTAGCAGAGTGAGAAAAAACAAACAGGAAATCATGCAATACTCTCTCAGAAACAAAAAAGAAATGTGGTCTCTTTAAAAACAAAACAAAACAAACATGCTAAAACTTTGGTACTTTATATTCCTGAAAATAGTCACAGAACGAATTATAAATAATGAAATAAAATTAATGGAAAGACTAACGTTTGACTTAAAGTACAATTGAACATTCAGATTCAAAGAATTGGCTACTTTCTGGGAAAATCACTAAAAATAATAGAAACATTTCTTAAAAGAAAGGGAAGAAATGGAAATACACTACCTATGCTTCCTAAGAGTAAAACACAATGATTTTCTGAAATGAGCAGAGCAAAGGTATAACTCAGACTCCTCTGTCAATGGGAAGATATTCATGAAGTTTCAGTTCATAAAATAAAAGCAAACAAAACTTAGGAAACAGTGTCAAAGAGTCAAGGATGCAAGACTTTTTTTTATGGAAAACAAAAGTAATTGTTCAGTAGCTTAGGTGATTAAGGGTTGAGAGTTAACTTCTGAATTGAACATTCACGAGATCTTTAGTGATTTATACCATTAGTGAAATTAATGATAAGAGACTACTAAGGACAAAGGTGTCAGTGATTTTTTAAAAATACTCAGGGAGGGCCGGGTACAGTGGCTCACACCTGTAACCCCAACACTTTGGGAGGCTGAGGCGGGCGGATCACGAGGTCAAGAGATCGAGAACATCCTGGGCAACATGGTGAAACCCCATCTTTACTAAAAATACAAAAATTAGTTGAGCGTGGTGCTGCGCGTCTATAGTCCCAGCTGCTCAGGAGGCTGAGGCAGGAGAATCGCTCGAACCCGGGAGGCAGAGGTTGCAGTGAGCCGAGATCGTGCCACTGCACTCCAGCCTGGTGACAGAGTGAGACTCCATCAAAAAACAAACAAACAAAAACAAAACAAAACAAAACACTCATGGAGGGAGTGATGGAAGCAGCCAGTGTGGTCGCCTCTTCGTGAAGGCTTAATTTACAGAGGAGAGATATATAGGGCATAGCAGAGAGAGTAATGAGGTCCACATAAGCAGACTGTTTGAATTTTGTGTGTATGTTTATTAAATGTGATTTATGTGTGCGTACCATTTGTAGGAAGGATATACTTTTTTCAAACGGTAATTTTAAAAACACATAGCTGTTCTATTTCCATTAAACAAAGGTTGTGTTGGGGAAGGGAGGTTGACTGTTGAACACTGGACACTAGTGGAAGGATTGCCCTTATTCTAGAGGAGATTCTACTTGTGCATTAGAGCCTGACACAAACAGGACAGCAAAGATCTAGGTTAAGATAATCTTTAAAGGATTTTAATGTAAAACTGAGAGAAATTATTTCTGATTGTTTAAATTGTTGTTGGTGGAAGTAGAAATTGAGTTCATCTGCTTAACATGATGGCTACATAGCAGTGTCATCGGTTTAAGAGAGAGAGAGAGAGAGAGAGACAGAATATCACTCGAAATATCCACTATGGAAAGTATAAGAAAAACAAACAAACAACAACAAAAAAAGGAAAGGATTTCTAGGCTAGCGAGGGGTCAGAGGAATTAGAATGAAGGTACTTATAAGGGGACCAAATCTGCCGTAATGTATTATCCACTAGCCTTGATTGGTCCTGGAATTATTATGGAAAAGTTGGCAGCATGGATTGGTCAGGTTAAGCAGTTTCTAGTCTGAGAGAGTAGAGGGTGATCACAGTGTTAAATAGAAACAGAAGTTTACACAGCCTGTGTGATATGTGGTAAAGAGAAAATCAGAACCTCGGAGTCTGGCTGAGGCCAGGAACATGCATAGGAGTAACTCACTGAGTAAACCAGAACTGTGAGCAGAATTCAGATTAATTACACAAAGAGGAACAGTTCAAGTGCTTAGGATTTGGCGAAGTATCATGGAAGAATTTGGGTAATATGGATAAGAGTTGAAAGTCACTGAGGAAATATTATCAATAAACTCAGAACAAGGGTATTAAATAGACTATCAACATGCATACAGAGTTTACCTAGAGTGATGGACCCTGATTTTCAGGGGTCAATTCCTATCATCCCTGTTCAATTGAAGTGCATTTTAATGCCATATTTTGATGTAAAAAAAACTTGAAATTAAAATTCTGGAGAAAGTACTTTACACCTCTCCCAG
Organism: Mandrillus leucophaeus; assembly: GCF_000951045.1. Classification (NCBI taxonomy): domain Eukaryota; kingdom Metazoa; phylum Chordata; class Mammalia; order Primates; family Cercopithecidae; genus Mandrillus; species Mandrillus leucophaeus. The sequence goes on along the minus strand of NW_012101388.1, from coordinate 71,141 downwards.
TTCTGATCTGGTAAATGCATAAAAAATTGGGGGCAGGGAGGGGAGTTACTTCTATTTGTTTATTTGTTTGTTTTCCCTCTTCCTAAATTTGAGGTAGCTTCTCAGAAGAAATAAAATTAGATTTATACAATCAGTCTAGAAATCACGTTCTGAGAGGGAAAATGTTAGCGGAGCAAAGAAGGGTACATATGCAGCCCCAAAACAGGAGCCAGCCTAGTAACCAAAGCCAGCATGAAATCCAGCCCTGTGATCACTGGTAATTACTAGCTGTTTACAAAAATAGATATCAAGATCCTTTCATGCATTAAGTACTTTGCTAGATGCTAAGAATGTGGTATAAAAAGGACCAAAAAAATAAAAATGAAGAATGTTATTTTCCTAACTGAGCATAGGATCTAGTAGATAAAGTAGCTAATTAAATAGGCAATAACCTGGGCCAGGTGTGGTGGCTCACGCCTGTAATCCCACCACTTTGGGAGACTTAGGTGGGTGGATCACCTGAGGTCAGGAGTTCGAGACCAGCCTGGCCAACATCATGAAACCCCATATCTACTAAAAATACCAAAATTGACCAAGTGTGGTGCTGTGCACCTGTAATCCCAGCTACGAGGGAGGCTGAGGCAGGAAAATCGTTTGACCCTGGGAGGCGGAGATTGCATTGAGCCGGGATTGCACCACCGCACTCCAACCTGGGTGACAGAGTGAGGCTTTCTCTCAAAAATAAATAAATAAATGAAATATAAATATATACATGCATAAATAAATAGGCAATAATCTGGAATGAGAATGGGAGGAATTCACCTAATGTACAGTTCAGGAAAGACCTCTTTGTGAAATGACATGTAAGGATGTATGTCAAGGGTGAGATAATTAAGGGTCATAATGGTCTGCATGAGTGTGATAAAAATCAGATTGTCTAGAAAGAGAATTACACTTGGATGAAGTGTGGTTTAAAAGGGAGTGTGGTCTGTTGCTTCACACAAGTTACTGGAAAGGCATTAGTACTTGGGCGTCACGTGCCAAAGCAAACTGCAAGACATGCAGACAGGTAGATGGCTCAAAATATGTAGGGATTTGTTGATCATATTAGGGAGTTTCGCTTTAGTGAGAAACCATTAAAAGACTTAATACCTGAAATATAAGAAGCATATCATATGTAAAGTGATGCCATAGTTAGGTTTCTATATTTTCAAAGATAACACTAGAAACATTGATTGATTAAAATAATAATTAACAGTCTTTGAGAAACTTATATCTTATATAAAATATGTGCCATAAATAATCAGATGACAACATAGCAATTGTTATACATGTAAGTCTGTTAGTTGTCTTCTTTCAACTTAGTGAGATGGGTTGATCTGTTAGGAGCCTGAAGAATCTGTCCACAGCAGAAGTAATTTTGATCCACGTGAGTGTAGTAGCAACAGGAAAGAAGAAAAGTGGACAGTTAGAGATATTGGGAAATAAAATGGGACAGGACTTACATTTAATTCAGTTTTGGATTGGGGTAAAGGGAGCAGTCAAGAACAGTTTCTGAATTTACTTTGTGCAAATGAGTGTACATAGACTGTCACACACTGAGACAGGGCAAACTTAGAGATACGAGGTTTGAAGAGCAATGCAGAGAGTTTTGTTTTACGCATTAAGCTTGACGATCCTGGAAGATATTCAAATGAGAAGTACAAGGATGTTTAAGGATGTAATAGGCTAAATATATTGGAAGAAAAGTTGATTATAGAACCTGGGGAAATATGTAGTGATAGCACCCCTGAATGCCAGCGCAGGACTGGGACGCAATTTATCATCAGGTAAATGGGTTGGCACTGCACTCAAAAACCAGAAATAAATGCTCATATATATTTTTGAATCAAGAAATGAAATAAAGAGCAGTAAATGACAACAGCACTAAGAATATGTTATTGTATATAGGAATAAGGTCAGAAGCTAAGGGAAATAGTTACAGGTGTAGAAATCAAATATAAAACAGAATGAGGAAACTATTTTAAGATTTACCTATAAACAGACACAAGAGGGGCATGCTTTTGTTCTTACTAGCTGTTGACAGGTGGGTCACATGCTAAACAGCTGATTTTATCATACTAGGCTGGGTGTTAAATGGACTAGAAGATCATTTAGGGAGTTGAAGAAGGAAGCTGTTGTATTATTTCAACCATGCAACCATAAAAATATGGAACATGATGATCACAATGGGAATAAAAATGAATCAATTTTTAAAAACTTATATATAAGAATTAACAGATATATTAACCACCAAACTAATATGAACAATAAAGATGAAAGATAAATCAGAAAATACATTAAAATTTAGAAATGGGTGCCTTTAGAAAAGCTTGGTATTGATGAGATAGAAAAGGAATTTAGGAGAGAAATATTGTCAGCTTTTTGAACTTGGGCTGGTTTACACCTTTGTTATTAGAGGCACAGTTCCTTCATCTAGAAAAATGAAAGTTGAAGTCATTCTTTCCAATGAGTCTTGTGAAGCGAAGGTGTGATATAAATAAGGTAAAGTGTATCAGGGCAGAAGCCATATAGACTTGATTCACCTTAACAACCTACATCCCAGAACACTTTTAGCACACTCTAAGTATTTGATAAGTAAGTATTAAGTGAGGGAATAAGTAAATATAGAGACATGAATGTTCAATGTTACAGAAAAACCTTGAGTACAAACAGGAGAAAGCCCATTATACTGTACACCAATAGGCATCACATTTGCTTCTTATAAAACACCTTCTTGCATGTTTCAGTGTGTTTCCACATTGTTGCTTTAAAAGGAAATTAGAACAGAAGAAAAAAAAAAGATAACTGAGGCAGGATAAAATTATTATTAGTTGAAAATATTTTCTCAAAACATGGACGCTCTCATTACTTTATAGCATAGTTTTCTATACAGCATTAACAATTGATGTATTTCTGAAATGAAGCACTTCAATTTGTAATTTTTTATTCATCAACACTCCTAGTGAGAAATTCAGAAAAAAATGCTGACATAAAAATGATAATAAACTTCATTTGCAGTTATACACTTCTATTGGCAAAGTAAAAAACAAATCCTCTAGCAAATTGTATTTTATCTGGATATTTTGCATAAGTTTAAATACTCATTTTGGTTTCTCACTATGATACAACTTGTCCATTTCATTTTGCTCTAATTAATATGTATCATAGTTAACTAAAAAGTTATTCAAGAATAGGTGGACTTCCTTTCTGACGTGAGTTCATGTGTCCATCCTGATACTTCCAAAAATGATTTTGCAGTAGCTTTATTCCTGCACCATATTTTCATTCCTAAAATCTCCCAAGTATCCTGTAGTATTTATTTTTCTAGTGCAGTGATTTAACTCAAACTTAGATGCAATTAAAACTTTTACTCTCATGATTTAGACTTAAGTTGACAATGTCAGCACCATAAAACCCTTGTCTTCTAGCCACTATCATGCATCAGTGAAGGCCGCTTCTAAAGGCAGTGGCATGTTTTATATAGATTTGTGGTATAATTAATATATTTCTCCTATATAGAGGTAATGGAATATTTAGCGTGGATTTTTAATCTATTTATCATTTAGAAAAAAATAAATCTATGCCACAGGTTTGAAGCAAATTCTCCCCTACTCACCCCTCCTTTCACATCCATTGAACTGTAGCTATGTTAAAATGCCGTGGCACCCAAAACATTCTAACTTGCTTCCTTGCCTTTGCTCACGCTACCACTTTTTCCTTTTTTATTTAAAGCTTTTATGTTATTTTATTTTTATTCCAACAAGCTTTTGCTATTTTGCACAGGCTGGTTTCGAACTCTTGGGATCAAGTGATCCTTCCACCTCAACCTTACCAGTAGCCTGGGATTACAGTTGCGTACCACTATGCCCTGCCTATCACTCTTTCTTGACCCTTAGACCACTCTTCACCTTAGTAATCAGTCAGCTCTAAAAGCACGACTCCACTAACATTGCTTGATTTCCTTTAGTAGAATTGACTGTACACTCTTTGATATCCTATCCTGTATGTGAGTCTATAATGATACGTGTAACACTTTATTGGTTTCAGTTCTGTTTAGCTCTATTTACCTAAAAGTCACATGATGGAAGGAACTGTGTCTTTTCTATTTTTCTATGGTAGTATATATCTCAGGGCAGATTACTTGGTACACAGTAAGTGTTAAATTAAGGAAGGAAGCAAAGAAGAAAATAAGGAAGAGAGGGAGGAAAGGGGAGAGGAAGAAAGGAAGCCATCGTATTTTTATTCACCGATCTCCGGAAAGTATCAGATTGAAAACATTATATTATTACATGCACGTTTACGATACATTTTCAAGCAATATTCTAGGATTTTCATCTCTCAGTATTGAGATCTTAAGCTATTATGAACAGTGCCAGAATAGGGGGTATTTTCGTAAGGTGATTTCAATGGCAGAAGATTAAGAAGTCGTCTGTCTGGTTAGTATCACAAAAGAAATAGTAGAAGAGAAATTATCAGTAAGAAAATAGACATCAGAATATAGAGATCAGAAAGAAAATAGAGATTATCAGTAAGAAAAACGGTTTTTGAAGTGATCTCAAGATGTCATTTCTGAATGTGTTAGGTTAATGACTTTTGAGCCTCTTTCATTGAGGAAAGTAGTGAATATATTTCAGAACAAAAGTTAAGAACATGGGCTCCAGATTTAACACTGTCCACAGTTGATTAATCTCATTAGCTTATTTGTTTGTTAGTGTGAATGTAGCTAATTTAGTTCTGGTTGTCTGTTCCTAGTCGTGTTTATCCCTGGTTGAAATTGCATCCCTTCTTTGGGTCATCGCACTTCTCAAGTTAGAGAAATGCAGCGCTGGAGGAATCATGCAATGTCTCTTAAAGCTCTTGCCAGGAGGTGGCTCAGGGATTCTCCCTGTCATACCATTCAGCGAAGGTAATCATATGGCAGATACTGACATGTGATTGTATGTGGCAATGGAACACAACCCTCCTGTCAAATAAAAATTTTAAGAGGGTTTATAAAAGAATGCAAATATATTTCGAGCAGCATTTCCAAAGAATTACCTGGGAATGTGAAATCAATAATGTGGAAAGACAGATAATAATTTCTGAAATTATATTCCAACTGACAAGCTGAAGGATTATGGGATCCATAACCAGAGGAAGGAATAAACATGAAAGCAGAAGTCCTTTAATTGTAACAGAAGATAAGGCAGAATGTCTGGGCTCAAATGTACGTAGATGGATAGATTTGTCGGTTGAAAGTTGAATTAGGTCTCACCCACTGACTTTATTTTCTTAGTGAAGAATAAGGCATGGTTATCAACTGCAAATTGGTAGTCAGCAAGAGAAGTTAGGGAGAAAGATTATAAGAGAGTCATCTCTGTGATAAGAAAGCAAAATTTCCAGAAAAAGAAGGATGAACAGATAATTCAGTTTTTCTAAGGTTTTAGCCATAAACATAAATATATACACACACATACATGTATGCATACACACAGAAATATATAATAAATATTCTAATAAATATATTTGATATATGTGTATATATATACACACACGTATATATGTATATGTGTATACGTATATACATACATAATATGTATGTATATGTATGTATATATGTATGTATTATGTTTGTATATATGTAATTGTATGTGCGTGTATATATATGTATGTTGGTGGAGAGATGAATTAGGTGCTGCTTATTGACTCTATTTTCATATATATGAGACTCTATTTTCATATATATATATATATAAAATATATATATATAAAAGAAAATTTCCTTTTTTTTTTCCTGAGGCAGAGTCTCGCTCTGTTGCCCAGACTGAAGTTTAGTGGCACAATCTCGGCTCACTGCCACCTCTGCCTCCCAGGTTCAAGTGGTTCTCCTGCCTCAGCCTCCCGAGTAGCTGAGATTATAGGTGCTGGCCACACCTGGCTAATTTTTGTATTTTTAGTAGAGATGGGTTTTCATTATATTTGCCAGGATGGTCTTGAACTCCTGACCTCAGGTGATCCACCCGTCCCAGCCTCCCAATGTGCTAGCACTACAGACTTGAGCCACCATGCCCAGACAGAAATTTATATTTTTTATATATATATAAAATTTTTATAGGAAAATTTATACGTGGAAAATTTATTATATATAAGAAAATATAAGAAGAATAGTCATATTGTATATATCTGCATATATAAAATATATCAAATATATTTTTGATATATATAGAAATATACATATATACAGAGAAATATATCAAATATATCACAATTCCATATGTGATAAGAAACTAAGTTAGGTTTGAACCTTTATTGGAGTTATATGAGTAGAAATAAGGATGTTATGAATACAGAAGACAATTGTTGCTTTCACAAAAATTTTCTGAGATTTCTATAGCATTTTCTACAAAATACTTTCTAAAAGACCTTAAAAATAATATGGCCTAAAAAGCTCTTTTGATGTATGTGTTTCGATAGATCATCTAGTGGGTGAATTGTATATAAAATCTATAAGTGATTGGTCCATTAATTCCATATTAACTTCACACAAGAGGAATGACAACTGCCTCTGGAATAGCTTAAATTGAAATCCTATCTAGACATATTACTGAATCTATATACTATTAATGAGAGATATGAGTATGAAATAGAAGTCAAAGAGCTTTATCCACCGTATCTCATTTAGAGCTCACACCAATACTACAAAACAGGTTTGAGCATTATTTCATTTGTAACGTGAAGAAGCTGAGACCAGGGAAGTTAAATGTCCAAAGTCAAAATTTTTGCAGTTTGGTTCCAGAGGCCATTTTTTAATATTCCTTTTTATATATAGTACATCAAAAGACCCCATAGTTATAGCTTTATATTCAAGATGAATAAACCATAGGAGAATAAAACCATCAGGCTACTCCAACTGGAAGTATAGCTGTACATATGCTAAGAAAGCAGTTTTACCCTTGATAAGATACTGTGTTCAAACCAAACTTTGATATGTTGGGTCTGAAATAGGTTTATGGGTGAACCTTTGCAAAACTGAGTATCTGTTCATCCTCATAAAAACTCCACTGTTGATTATAATAGATTTTAAATTCTTGAAACATTGAAATAAATTAAACACAAATTCCTACTTGGAAAGACTTGAGAATTAAAACTATGTTCAGTAGTATTCTCTCTTTTAATTATGTATACGGTTAAAATTATGTGTATGCACAATTCACTGTGTATAGTATCCTTTCACACTTGCCTGTGTTTCAAGAGTAACTATCAATGATTAAGAGAACATGATATTCTTTATATAAAATATATGTTATCCATAATAATAACTTATTATGTACTTGCTATTAAATATACAGAAGACCACTGTGAATATTCAGAGTACTGGCAAAACCAATTAAGACTTCAAAAAATATAAAATAAATTATGCTTACATTTGAAATACTATCTTACCAGTATATTTTCCTCAAACTGCTATAATACACATAAGACTTCTAGGAAAGAAACCTTTTCAAACCGAATGTTATGGGCTGGTGTCTTTGTTTATTAAATTAGTGAATTAAATTTTGATGATTTTAAGTATTATAGGACAGACTTACAGTTACTAATTAAACTCACTGAACTTTCTGTGTTGTAACTTGACATACCCAACCTTCTAACATGAAAAGGGTAGAAATAAGAATAGCATTAATTTAATAAAAGGTGTGTAGGCATATCTTAGCCAAATTATAGATGCACTAATTCTAACAGGATTTTTGTCTTTTCATTCTAATTACCTGGCAAGGTCTATAGAACTGGAGTAGGAATCTATTTCTGGGTGCTCATTATAAGTAAATGCAGTCAAGCATCATCGTATCCTATGAATCTGGACTTAAAATGACACCTCTGGAAGCACCGTAGACATGATATGTTAAAGTATCTAAAGGTAATCATTAAAACAGAAGACGAAAAACCCTGAGAAGAGTAAGAGAAATATCTACATCAAATTGATTATATTTTACTGAAGAATATAATTGACCAGTATTTAAAATGGATTTTATTTCCTACTTGGCATGCAAACTTGCAGTTATAAAACCAGGCAGAAATCTATAGTTGACAGAGATAGATGTGCATAAATAATTGCCTAAAGTGAATAAGGTGGTATAATAATGGAGAAGTCTGAATTGTTGTAGAGTACAAAGTTTAGGCCTTCCTAATATTTCATGTATTCATACAATTATTTCTACTGACACCCAAAAACATCCTTGTTTAGTGAACAACAAATGGGAGTTTCTTGAAGTATTTATAAAACACAAGCTTTATCTGTTTAAAGCTTCTAAAGGTCAAACAGCAGTATCAGCTAATTTTCATTACATACAACAAAAAGTATTACATGTAGGCATTAATGTTGTAGGATTTAGCTAGCTGCTTCTCGGAATATGAGCTTTTAATTTTAATGCAGCATTCCACTGCCTTTTCAAAGTCTTATTGGACCCGATTCGAGATTTAAGAAAGATGGATCAAATTATTTCATTATAGCTCCAGGAAAAGAAAATCAAAGTCATTGGTTTTAATTTTTCTCTATGCATTAGTATTTAAGATTAAATGAAGGCATTATTAGTCAGTTAATATCGATTGAGTCGTATTCCAGAGTTATCTGTTTAAAGCTAAAATTAAAATGTAAATGAACTTTCCCCCCTTAACTTCATGGCTATATAGCAGGCCTTTTAGCTAATGTTATATTAATGTTACATATTGTAATGTATAGCAATATGCTATTAAGTCTTTACATTATAGTCTCAGAATTATAAGAATTGTCTATAAATCGATGTATGTAGTTTATTCTGCATCATGTGTTCATGTGTCATGAACACACAGAAGACTAGCCTAGAATTTGCACTGTCTGGATTAGAATAATAATAAATTATCTCAGTGAACAAGGTTCTATGGAATGCTTAATTTATACAAAATGTGCCCCTGTGTTAAACTTGTTAGACTTGTGATCATGTCCTCTGGCTTATGATTAATTACTCAACTTGCTGACTGTAGTTCAGCAGTAAATCTTGGTCCTTAGATCTGAACGTTGACAGTGAAACAAATAGAGGTAAACTGGAGCGTGTGAGAACTCTGCGTAGCTAAAAAGAGATCTAAAGAGCTCAACATGTCAAGCGTGCTTTATACATCTGTGGCTTTTGTTGTTGGGCAGGAGGTTAAGAGGATTCTTTTTGATGGAACATTACATTTGTTCATACAAGATTGCTGCCACTACGAGTGTGCTTCAGAGGGTTGGAGAACTTTGTAAATTAGAGTCTGATGCCTTCTCACTACTTGTGAGGAAGGGGCACGAGACCCGTGTGGACTTTGAAGCCCCCATTGCTACTTCAACGAGAGAAGCACACGTATTTATCTATTTCCTGCAGATTTATTTCAAAGCAAATGTTCCAAGCTTTTGTTTAACCTCTGACTTAATAGATTTGCTACAAACTCTTTTATTTAAAAAATCACACCATATAAAGACAACATTTAATTAATTTTCTCTGCCATAGTATAATCTGTGAAACCATAGCTAACTAGCACATCATAACCCTACAATTATGCTCAGCTTTCCCTGCTTCTGTTTGTTTTTCAGTGATAAACTGTTGTAGCAGAGCAGCCAGCTCAAGCTGCCTAACTCCCCTGTAACCCTAGCTCTGTACCTATGTGGCGCTGTCCTGACAGGCACTTTTCCCACCTGTCAGTCACTGGATATTTACTCATTCAGCCATTCACAGTTACTGTGGTCTAAGGACTAAGGAGACTTCGGGGATACAGCTGTTCAAAAGTACACTCAGTTTCTGGGCACATTTCATTAATTCATTCACACTATGCTATTTCATGATGTAGCCACTGTGCCCTGCCCACTGTTACCTCTATATGGAATCTGTCACTTTCCAATGTACAATTTTATTGTGCCAAAATGTTTTCACCTTATCTGGCCATGTAGTGAACATTTTCCCCAAATCAATACTGGCTGTATCTAGTATTGATTACCTATATTATATCAAGCGTTAATTTAAATTCTGCCCTGATTTTTCTGTCTGCCTTTTAGGAAAATGTCAACTCGAAGTTTGTAATTTCATTGGCTGTTTTCTTCTGCATATCCAGGGATACAGATAAATTTAAAATTAACCAAACAAACAAACAAAATCGACCTGTGGAGAAGAGACTATTTCTCCACATTTAACTTTCTAGGAACAACATGGAATCCTTATCCCCTTAGTTTTCCTTCTTGATCAGGGTTTCTACATTCTTTCTCTGTATTGTGGCCATTGGGATCAGTGATTAATCAAAAGGTTTACCTAATATTTTGATTGATTTTTCTCCAAAATGCACTCTATTTTATCTTGTTTTTCAAGATCCAATATTGCAGTGCAAGATCAAAAGTTACAGAGTTCTAAGACACAACTAAGTATTTCACAGCACAACATAGACTTGGACACATATGTTGCACAGTTATGACTAGTACCTTCTGAATTTGTGCAGGGAATAACTTTTTTTTTTTTTTGAGACAGAATTTCCATCTTGTTGCCCAGGCTGGAATGCAATGGCGGATTTTGGCTCACTGTAACCTCCGCCTCCCAGGTTCAAGCAATTCTCCTGCCTCAGCCTCCCGAGTAGCTGGGATTACAGGCATGTGACTCCACGCCCAGCTAGTTTTGTATTTTTAGTAGAGACGGATTTTCTTCATGTTGGTCAGGCTGGTCTTGAACTCCTGACCTCAGGTGATCCACCCACTTCGGCCTCCGAAAGTGCTGGGATTACAGAAGTGAGCCACCATGCCCGGCAGGAATAACTTTTGTTACCATTAGTGTCACCTCTACCTCACACCAGAGTCCACAAATTTAAAATATTGGTTGAAGAAATAAAAAGACTTTTTCCCTTATAATTTTAATTTCTAATTGTTTCTTTCTGATATGTAACAAAACAAGAATATTCAATATATTAAGGAAATGAATATTTCGTAGGAAATAATGTCTGACTCTTACAAGCATACCACACACTTACAAGTATACTACAGTCTCAGTTCCTGGAGAGATTATTCTAACATTTTAACAACAATTTACTGGATTCTTAATGAACTTGCATGATATATCCTATGATAAGAGTTTTTTATATAGTTAAAAATTATTGAAAAAACATAATGAATTTATCATGCATATGTAAGTGGCATGCCAATATAATGTTTGAAAATAAAATACTTCTAGCTTTGGTTATAATCTAGATATTCATTATTTACATAATTCATACAAGTAATTTATACTCTCTAAAATATTTGTTAAAAGATTTTAAGATCAGTTTATAGCAAAAACAATTATCATTTTATTGCCTAATTTCATTTGGCACAATTCAGTAAGGTAAAAAATAATGGAAGGCTTGAATTGACAACTTCATTTGGTACCTTGTTAAAAAGTTTTTTATTAAATAAGATAACATGCTGTATTTGTGTGATTTTTCTCACGGATTTTTGTGTCTTATTTCAGAATAACAATTATGCACTCAATGATGCCCATCTTAGAATGGACACATTTTCCCCGTAGTTTTCTTTCATGTAAAGATCATAGAGTTAAAAACAAATACATATAATAAAGCTAAGTCTCAATGACTATTTTAGGAATAGTTATAGGCCAAAAAAATAAAACAAAACATAGTTTGTTTTGTCTGAGATGAAAATGTGTAATTTTGAACATGATGATACTTTCCTTACCTTGGGAAGTACAGCTATCTTCACAGTAATCAAAATAAAGACCTCAGTCATTGTAAAAGGAACAGTACTAAGTGAATACAGTATCTCCATATTTCACTTTAAAAAATAAAATAAGGATGACAATTAGCCAGTAAAGTTTATAGCCTTCTTTACTCGAAGTCTTTTTGAGATCTATACTAATTTTCTGTATTCTATTATGTTCTCTGTAATAAAAAACAAGCCCATACCTTCAGAAGCCTTTTAATAGATTCAGAGATAGTATCAAGAAGTAACTAAAATGCATGCACAAGGCAAGTTTTCTGAATCAATAAAGAAGTATCGCTTTTTTAAACTTTCTTAAAATAAAAAATAATATGTTGTCCTTAATTGAAAGCTAAGAATCAGTTTTTGGTTTTTGTAGTTTTTTAAAATAACGTTGTTATTTTTTAATTTTTGTGGGTACATAATAGGTGTATGTATTTATAGGGTACCTGAGATATTTTGTCACAGAGACACAATGCATAATAATCACATCAAAGTATATGGGAAACCCCTTACCTCGAGCATTTATCTTTTGTGTTAAAAATAATCCCATTATACTCTTTTGATTATTTTAAAAGGTAGAATACATTATTGTACACTGTAGTCACCCTGCTGCATTATCATATACTAGATCTTATTAGTCTAACTAACTATATTTTAGGCCCATTAAACATCTCCACTTCCCCATCCACTGCCCCTTTCCCCTTCCCACCCTGCCCTCCCCCTCTGCAGCACTACCCTTTCCAGCCTCAGGTAGCCATCATTCTACTCTCTATCTACACAAGCTCAATTGTATTTATTTGTTAGATCCCACAAATAAGTGAGAACATGCAAAGTTTGTTTTCCTGTGCCCGGTTTATTTCACTTAACATAATAACGTCGAGTTCCATTCATGTTCTTGCAAATGAGAGGATCTCATTCTTTATTATGGCTGAATAGTACTCTGCTGTGTAAATGTACCACATTTTCTTTATTCATTCATCTGGTGATGAACATTTAGGTTGCTTCCAGTCTTGGACATTGTGAATAGAGCTGCAATAAACTTGGGAGTGCAGATATTTCTTCCACATACTAGTTCCCCTTCTTTGGAGTATATACCTACCATTGGGATTGCTGAATCACATGGTAATTCTATTTATAGATTTTTAAGGAACCTGCAAACTGCTCTCCGTAGTGATTGTACTAATTTACATTCCCACCAATAGTGTACGAGAGTTCCCTTCTCTCCACATCCTTGCCAGCATTTGATATTGCCTGTTTTTGGACAAAAGCCATTTAAGTGGGATAAGATGACATCTTATCGTTCTTTTGATTTTTATTTATCCGATGATCAGTAGTGTTGAGCATCTTTTCATATACCTGTTTGCCATTTGTATATCTTCTTTTGAGGAATGTCTATTCAGATCATTAGACAATATTTAATCAGATTATTAGATTTTCTCCTACTGAGTTGAGTATCTTATATGTTCTGGTTATTAATCCCTTGTCAGATGGATAGTTTGCAGATATTTTCACCCATTCTGTGAATTGTGTCTTCACTTTGTCAATTGTTTCCTGTGCTGTGCAGAAGCCTTCTGACTGGATGTGATCACATTTGTCCATTATTGCTTTGGTTGTCTGTGCTTGTAGGGTATTGCTCAATAAATTTTTGCCCAGACAAATATTTTGGAGATTTTCCCCAATGTTTTCTTGCAGTAGTTTTGTGGTTTTAGTTTTAAGTCTTTTAAGTAGTTTTTAAGTCTTTTAAGTAGTTGTGAGGTCTTAGATTTAAGTATTGAATCCATTTTGATTGTTGTATATGGCAAGAAATACGAGACTAGTTTCATTCTTCTGCATATAGATATTCAGTTTTCCCAGCAATATTTATTGAAGAGACTGTCTTTTCCCCAATGTATGCTCTTGACACCTTTGTCAAAAATGAGTTAACTGTAGATGTATGCATTTGTTTTGGGGTTTTCTTCTTTTATTTTTCCATTGGTAAATGGGTTTTTTTAAATGCCACTATCATGCTGTCTTGATTACTGTAGCTCTGTAGTATAATTAAAAGTGAGGTAAATCGATTCCTCCAGTTTCGTTCCTTTGGCTCTGGACAGCTTTGGGTTTTCTGGGCCTCTTGTGGTTTTATATACATTTTAGGATTTTTTTTTTTCTATTTCTGTGGAGAATATTATTGGTACTTTGATATGGATTGCATTGATTCTGTAGTTTTCATTACTGGGTAAAATGGACATTGAAATAATATTGATTATTCCAGTCTATTAATATAGAATATATTTCCATCCTTTGAGTCCTCTTCAATTTCATGCATCAGTACTTTATGCTTTTCATTGTAGATATCATTCACTTCCTTGGTTAAGTTTATTCCTAGGCTTTTATTTTATTTGTAGCTGTTGTAAATGGGGCTACTTTCTTGATTCCTTTTTCAAATTTTGCACTGTTGGTAAATAGAAATGCTATTGATTTTTGAACATTGATTTTGTATTCTGCAAATTTACTGAATTTTCTTATCAATTCTAATAATTTTTGATAGAGTCTTTAGGTTTTCCAAATATAAGATTACATCATCTGCAAATAAGGGTAACTTGACTTCTTCTTTTCCAATCTGGATGTCTTTTATTTCTTTACTTTTTCTGATTGCTTGTGCTAGGATTTCCAGTGTTATGTTGAATAACAATGGTGAAAGTGGACAGCTTCATCTTAATCCAGATCTTAGAGGAAAGGCTTTCAGTTTTTACCCTTTCAGTATGATACTAATTGTAGGTCTGTTGTATATGGCTTTTAGTGTGTTGATACATACTCTTTCTATATTCAGTTTTGTGAGAGTTCTTAATCAAAAAGGGATGTTGGAATTTATCAGATGTGTGTTCCACATCAGTTGAAATGATCATATGGATTTTGTCCTTCGTTATGCTGATGTGATGTATCACTGATTTGCATGTGTTAAGCAATCCTTAACACCTAGGATAAATCCCATTTGATCATAATAGATGATCTTTTTAGTGTGTTGTTGAATTATCTTTGATAGTATTTTGTTGAGGAATTTGCATTGATGTAGTTTTCTCCTTTGGTTGTTTCTTTGTCCAGTTTTTATATTAGGGTAATGTTGACATTGTAGAATGAGATTTGAAGTATTATCTTCTCTATTTTTCAGAATATTTAGAGTAGAATTGGTATTAATACTTCTTTAAATGTTTTATATATTTCAGCAGTGAAGCCATCGGGTCCCAGGCTTTTTTGTGTTTGTTTTTTGTTTAGTTTTTGTTTTTGTTTTGTTTGTTTGTTTTTTGGGTTTTTGTTGTTGTTGTT
>NW_012101388.1:52744-55241 GCF_000951045.1 Mandrillus leucophaeus | reverse complement strand
GATTTCACCATGTTGGCCAGGCTGGTTGCGAACTCCTCACCTCAGGTGATCCACCCACCTCGGCCTCCCAAATTGCTGGGATTACAGGCATGAGGCACTGCACCTGGCCAGATGATTTCTTGTTGCTCACCAAAGTCATTTTCTTTCAGCTTGAAGAACTTCATTTAGCACTTCTTGTATGACAGGTCTAATGGTGATGAAATCTTTCAGCTTTTGTTTGTCTGGGAAAGTTTTTATTTCTCTTTAATGTTTGAAGGATATTTTCATTGGATATACTATTTTAGGGTAAATTGTTTTCTCATTCAGTCCTTTAAATATTTCATGCCATTCATTGCTAGTCTGTAAGGTTACCACTGGGAAATGTGCTTCCAGATGTGTTGAAGCTCCTTGATACATTATTTCTTTATTTTCTTTTACTGCTTCTAGGATCCTTTATTTATTCTTGACCTTTGGGAGTTTGATAGTTAAATATCTTGAGATTGTCTTTGGGTTATATCTGCTTGGTTTTTTGTACGCTTCTTGTATTAGTATATGAACACCTTTTTCTAGTTTGGAGAAATTATTTGTTAATATTCCTCTGAAAAAACTGTCTACCTCAAACTTTCCCTCTATCTTCTCTTTAAGACCAATAACTCTTAGATTTGTTATTTTGAGGCTATATTCTAGGTCTTGTAGGTGTGCTTTATTCTCTTTTATTCTTTTTCTTTTTTTCTCTGCTCACTGTGATTTCAACCATCCTGTCTTCAAGTTCACTAGTTCTCTCTCCTGCTTGATCAAATATGCTGCTTATAGGCTCTGACACATTCTTCAATATGTCCATTGCTTTTGTTGGCTCCAGAATTTATGCTTGATTCTTTTTAATTATTTCAATCTCTTGGTTAAGCTTATCTGATAAGATTCAGAACTCCTTCTCTGTGTTATCTTGGATTTTGTTGAGCTTCTTCAAAATAGCTATTTCGAATTCTCTGAGAGGTCACATATTTCTCCTGGTTGGTCACTGGTGCCTTATTAGGTTTGTTTGCTGAGGTCATATTTTCCTCTATGGTCTTCGTGCTTGATTTGTTGGAGTCTAGGCATGTAAAAGTCTGTTGGAGTCTAGGCGTTTAAAAGTTAGGTATTTATTGTAATCTTTGCCATTTGGGCTTGCTTGTATCCATCCTTCTTGGGAAGGTTTCACAGACATTCAAAAGGACTTGGGTGTTCCACTCTAGGTATTTAGCCACTGCAGCCATATGTGCTTTAGATAGCACCCCAAGCCCAGTAATTCTGTGACTCTTGCAGACTCATAGAGGTACTGCCGTGGTGGTCTTGGGTAAGATCTGGAAGACTACCCTAGATTACCAGGCAGAGACTCTTGTTCTCTTCTCTTACTTTCCCCCAAACAAATGAAGTCCCTCTGTGTGTCCTGAGCTACCTGGAGCTGAAAGGTGGGTGACACAGGCACCCCGTGGCCACCACCACTGAAATTGCACTGAGTCAGACCAGAAGAGCAGGGAGTCTCACCGAAGGTCATGGTGACCACTGACTGGATACTGCTTGTATCCACCCACAAATTTATTCTAGAAAATGCAGTTAAACATGCAACTCTTGAACATTATAGCCATATGATATATCATTTACTCTGTCCATCCTTCTATATATCTAGTTGTATATTTACCTCTCTAGCTCTATATCTAATTGTTTCTTTCTGTGCCTTCTCCTTAAAAAATGAGCATGAATTATATGTTGATTTATATTTACACATTATTTGCATATCTATGCACATGTGCATGTATATATAATCTCCATTTTCTGAGACATGCATAAGCTATAATGTATACCCTTTTTTTTTGTAGAAATCCAGGCAAAGAATACATCATATTTTAGAGTTAAAGTTAATAGCATAAAGAGAAGGAACTTATATACAATTCAAATTTCTGTATCCTGTACAACTAGTGGATCAGCAACTTGGGATGAGATTAAACATGTGTTAATAAGCTGCTTAAGAAATTCCATCAAAAAAAAAAGAAATTCCAATGTACACTGAAGTTTAATAATAACTAATACTGAGAAGGCATGCACTGCTAATCCTTCAGGTAATTGAATATGTGTGTGCGCACACACAAATAAAATGTATATACAACTCTGAGATCCACTTCTTCAAATCTAAAATTTGAGAAAAAAATTCTGACACCCAAAAGAGTTTCAAAACTGTTATGGGGGTGATATGATAAAATATGGTGAGTATAGAGTTCCAAACACCACTTCCATGCTGAAGCAAATATTAAGCTAACAAACACTGAGAGAATCAATATTTGTGGAACTCTGGGATCTAATAAAAACTTTATAGCCACCATAAGAGTACTTAACGAAGAGAAAGGCCAATACATTTCAGTAAGAAAGATTTGCGGCTTTTTCCCTACCCTTGTTATCATCCTTCATTACCTAATTCTGCAGTGGTCATGCTGCCAGGAGAGGGGGGATATATGGACCTTACTCTCAAAAAATGATGGCTGTT
>NW_012101388.1:20731-52694 GCF_000951045.1 Mandrillus leucophaeus | reverse complement strand
TTTAAAAGTTAGGTATTTATTGTAATCTTTGCCATTTGGGCTTGCTTGTATCCATCCTTCTTGGGAAGGTTTCACAGACATTCAAAAGGACTTGGGTGTTCCACTTTAGGTATTTAGCCACTGCAGCCATATGTGCTTTAGATAGCACCCCAAGCCCAGTAATTCTGTGACTCTTGCAGACTCATAGAGGTACTGCCGTGGTGGTCTTGGGTAAGATCTGGAAGACTACCCTAGATTACCAGGCAGAGACTCTTGTTCTCTTCTCTTACTTTCCCCCAAACAAATGAAGTCCCTCTGTGTGTCCTGAGCTACCTGGAGCTGAAAGGTGGGTGACACAGGCACCCCGTGGCCACCACCACTGAAATTGCACTGAGTCAGACCAGAAGAGCAGGGAGTCTCACCGAAGGTCATGGTGACCACTGACTGGATACTGCTTGTATCCACCCACAAATTTATTCTAGAAAATGCAGTTAAACATGCAACTCTTGAACATTATAGCCATATGATATATCATTTACTCTGTCCATCCTTCTATATATCTAGTTGTATATTTACCTCTCTAGCTCTATATCTAATTGTTTCTTTCTGTGCCTTCTCCTTAAAAAATGAGCATGAATTATATGTTGATTTATATTTACACATTATTTGCATATCTATGCACATGTGCATGTATATATAATCTCCATTTTCTGAGACATGCATAAGCTATAATGTATACCCTTTTTTTTTGTAGAAATCCAGGCAAAGAATACATCATATTTTAGAGTTAAAGTTAATAGCATAAAGAGAAGGAACTTATATACAATTCAAATTTCTGTATCCTGTACAACTAGTGGATCAGCAACTTGGGATAAGATTAAACATGTGTTAATAAGCTGCTTAAGAAATTCCATCAAAAAAAAAAGAAATTCCAATGTACACTGAAGTTTAATAATAACTAATACTGAGAAGGCATGCACTGCTAATCCTTCAGGTAATTGAATATGTGTGTGCGCACACACAAATAAAATGTATATACAACTCTGAGATCCACTTCTTCAAATCTAAAATTTGAGAAAAAAATTCTGACACCCAAAAGAGTTTCAAAACTGTTATGGGGGTGATATGATAAAATATGGTGAGTATAGAGTTCCAAACACCACTTCCATGCTGAAGCAAATATTAAGCTAACAAACACTGAGAGAATCAATATTTGTGGAACTCTGGGATCTAATAAAAACTTTATAGCCACCATAAGAGTACTTAACGAAGAGAAAGGCCAATACATTTCAGTAAGAAAGATTTGCGGCTTTTTCCCTACCCTTGTTATCATCCTTCATTACCTAATTCTGCAGTGGTCATGCTGCCAGGAGAGGGGGGATATATGGACCTTACTCTCAAAAAATGATGGCTGTTTCTTGTTACATGCCTGAAAGATCTCCTGAGGGACTTCGAGGCCAAGCTCGCCTTGGTGTTTCCCACCCCAGAATAGAGCAAGATCATGGTTCAGGGTCTGTTGAAGGCATTTAAATGTATGTAACACCCATAGATATCAGGAAGAAAATATGTGTTTATTATATATCTAATAAAGCTTTAATAACCATAATGTATTTTTAAAATTTTAAAACTCAAGAACAAAAATACAAACATTGGGACCTAATTAACCTAAAGAGCTTTTGCACAGCAAAAGAAACTTTCAACACAGTAAACAGACAACCTACAGAATGGGCAAAATGCTCACTAACTACCCATCCAACGAGGATGTGTAGTTATCCAGATTCTACCATGAATTGAAGAAGCTGAACAAACAAAACAACAAATAACTCCATTAAAATATAGGCAAAAGTCATGACAAGCCACTTCTCAAAAGAAGACATACAAGCAACCAACAAACGTATGAAAAATGCTCCACATCACTAATCATCAGAGAAATGCAAATCAAAACCACCATAAGATACCATCTCACACCTCAGAGTAGCTATAATTAAAAATTTAAAAACCAACAGATGCTGATAAGGCTGAAGAGAAAAGCGTTGTTGGTGGGAAGGTTAATTAGTTCAGCCACGGTGAAAAGCAATTTGTAGATTTCTCAAAAAACTTAAAACAGGACTACCATTTGACCCTGCAATCCCATTACTGGTTACACATCCTAAATAAAACAAATTGTTCTACCAAAAAGATACATGCACTCTTATGCTCATTGCAGTGCTATTCACAATAGCAAAGATCAAAGGAATAAACCTATATGTCCATCAACAGTGTATTAGATAAAGAAAATATTGTACATATACACCATGAAATATTATGTAGCCATAAAAACAAATATATATCCTTTGTAGCAACAGGGATGCAACTGGAGACCGTTATCCTAAGTGAATTAATACAATAGCAGAAAACCAAATACCACATATTCTTTCTTCCGAGTGGGAGCTAAATTTTGAATATTCTTGGACATAATGATGACAACAATAGAAAATGGGGACTACTAGAAGCAGGAGTGATGGAGTGGGACAAGGGTTGAAAAACTAACTATTGGTTACCATGCTCAATGCTTGAGGGATGGGATCATTTTTACTCCAAACTTCAGCATCATGCAGTGTACCCAGGTAACAAACCTGAACAAATATTCCCTGAATATAAAATAAAAGTTGGAAAAAATTTATATGGGTAAAGTACTTGAATAGACATTTCTACAAAAAAAAAAATACCAATAGCCAATAAGCACATGAAAGATGCTGAATACCATTACTCATTAAGAAAATGCAAATCAAAACCACAATTAGATACCTTTTTATACTCACTAGTGTTGGTATAACCAAATAATTGGAAAATAACAAGTGTTGGCAAAGATGCCAAAAAAAATAAGGTAAAATCTTAATGCACTAGTGGTAGGAATGCAAAATGGTAGAGCCACTGTGGGAAAAGTTTGGCAGTTTCTGAAAAAGTTAAACATCACATTAACACATGATCTAGCAATTCCACTCCTACATATATACCCAAAATAATTGAAAAAGGCACTCAAAGAAAAGGGCACTCACCACTGTAAAGCTACTCTCCTTTTCTCCACCTTTTGATGCTTTTTATTTCTTGTTTTATTTTGTTTTTTGAAGGAAATAATTATACACAAACCACTCTTGAAGTGAAGGGCTACATTCACTGACCTTGATGGCGAGTGGTTATGTAAGTTATTCGGAGTTCTGTAAGGAAGATTTCTCTCCGTTTCTACTTTTATTGTTTATTCAATTGTTATATAGTATGGATTCTTGTATACTTATTTCATACTTTGTGTTAAATCCAATATTAATTTTTGCTTTTGGCTTTTGCTGAAATAGTTTCAGTTTTGAACATTAGGAGCTCTTTCTGTTGGCATCCTTGACCTACCCTATCAATGTATTTTTCTTGTTTCTCGGGATTTTTTTTTTAGCATGTTCTTTCTTTCTGGCACCACAAAATGCTCTTGATTCGCTTTCTATGTTTCTTCTCTCTGTCCTAGAGTCAGCTACTTCTCTACAGTGTCCTGACTCCTTTTATTGAAGAATGATACTGAAAATTGAGATCCCAGTGCTAGGTGTGCTCTTGGCTTCTTAGCCATCTGCACCCAATGAAGTTAAGTCTGTGCTCATACTGATGTCTCTACCTAATTCATTACCAAGTGGATTACTGCAGCCTCCTTCTCTTGGTTGTCTGTATACTACCACTTCAGCAATAAGACCTTTCAATTAATTTGGGAATTTTTAACAAGAAACACGGGCATGGTTTCTGTATACTCAAGAAGTTTAAGTGGAAAAGTTCATGCTCTCAGTGGGTCTCTTCGTGATGCTGAATCAACAGGCAGAGAATGGGGTTACTGTTGATTTTAATTGCAAAGAACAAATTCTGTTGATTATATACAATCGGGACAAGTAGGACAATGTCAGAAACTAGGGCACTTGTCTCTTAGTGTCCCCATTTATGATAATGCTAATCACTAGGAAACAGCAAATACCCAATCAATATGGGATCCTAATACTATGGTTCCCTTTGGAATGATGGCTTTGATCTCCTCACTACATCAGTCTCCACCTGGAGGAGGTTCTGTGGGGAATAAGGGGAACACAAAATGCATTTTGGAACAAAGCTCTGATGATAATCCCAGCTCTTCTGGTCAGTTATGGAGCCATTATGTTTCACATCTACATTTCATATTAATTGTTTACTTTCCTCCTTTCCCTGGAGGGAAAACACTCTTGCTAAAACACTCTTACTAAAGAGTGTTAGTGGTGTGTAATATTGCATATAGTTTCCATATTGGGATTTGACTGAGTTGGCATTAGTGTGTGAAGATAACTGAAGTAGTTTTGTATCTTTGTGTTCAGTATTACGTACACTTATTATAATTTTAGTAAACCATTATGAAAATTCTGCTTACCAGATTCCTTTCACTTTTCTCTTTCTTGTTTTGTTCAAGGAGGGTGACTTCTAGGATTTCCATCACCTAGGTTCCCAGATTCCCCTTGGCATCCAGTTGCTGTAGAACTTAGGCAATAGGGGGCAACAGCAAGAGGCAAGAGGGCAAAAGCAGAGGGTGCAGTGTTGGCCTCTTGTTTCCGCTGTGTCTTGCTGTGGACTTGCAGGGAATGCACTCCTCTTGAGTGACAGCTCCTACTGAAAAACTCCTCCTCAACATCTCAAACTCTGGCTGAGCTCCAGGAACACTATTGTCTTTTCTTGCTCCTTCAGTTCCAGGGATGATAACTGCTTCCCTCTGTTGTTAGGTCATGACTCCTTCGCCATCTCTCATTATTTTTCCCCTTACCCTGTACATAAATATGTAAGTAGTCCACTCAGCTGAGCATACTTAAATGTGCTTTCTCTTTCCTGCTGATAATATGCAGCACACACACACACACACACACACACACATTCAACAGACCCAGTTATCATTTTTTATTGTTTTAAGTGGTATCAATTTCTAAACATATTAGAATTAGCTTTTTTAAAAACATGTAACATATATTACATGTATTTCTCTAACAGAGCTAATATACAATAATTGTTTATTAAATGGGTAATCATTTTACCTCTGTTATAGACATTTGGGAAAACAATTTAATTTTGTATGTAATCATTAGGTAAGATAGGTAGGCATCTTATTATCATCAATTTTATTATTTTTATTTTATGTTTAATAGGTCAGGGTAGAAGTTTGTTTCCAGCAACTTTGCTAATAGGGAGAAAATAATCTCCTTTTCATAATAACCAAGGCCTTTGCTGGTCTATGATTTATGCTCCCCAGTAACTTCTTCAACAATTACTATGAAGTCGTTTAAAACTGTAGGAAATTTTTAAACTCTTATGGAAAGATGAACACATAATTTTATAAAACAGAATTTATGCCACACTTTCACATTATTCTCTGAAGCACCAGATAACCTGTAAAGTAACATCCTGGAAATTGTTAACTATGACATTTCCCCATAAGATTCTCAGCCTTTTGGATAAACCTCTACCTCTTCTCATCTCTTTAGACAATTAGTAGTGACCTTTTTTAAAAGAACCTATGACAACTTTTATATTAGTTTAAAATTCTGGTGACATACAATTTTAGACCTTTCAATTTTCTCTTTTCTTTGGAAGGCTACATTTGTGGCAATATAAAAATAACCTTCTGAACATATTAGAACTTACATTATTTTGTTAGAAATGTTGTCAGTTTTTTAAATTATTTTGTTGGATGAAACTTTGCAGACTATGGACAATGATCTCCTCAACAGTAACTAAGCAGACATGATAGAAAACAAATGTGAGAAAAATAGTGTAAGTAAATAGTGAAAAGGAAGCCAAAAGCAGTACTGTATGAATATTTAGTGAGCTTAATATTTTGCAGACAATAGTTTTAATAAAGAATGTACATATAGAAAATAAGTGTAAGAACATTTGAGAAAAACATGAATTCAAGTGGGTGTTTATATGGAATATTTAGTGATTTGAAAGAAAAAATATATCAAATATGGGATCATGGCTTTTAGAAGAACAATAACATTATTTGTGGAAAATATTTCTAGGAAACAATTCACTAATTGTAATTTAGCGGATTTACAAGATAGTATGTATTGTCTCTTGATTGCAATTGGTTGAACTTTGAAATTAATGTAAGTGGTTTTTAATCACCAACAGGATTTGGTATAGTTGATCATGTCCTGCTGCTAGAAAAAGTCTCTTTACTTGGTTGGATGCCGCTTTCTTCTGGCTTCTCGCTGACACCACTGGACTCTCAGACTCTGGTCTGTTCTTCCTTATACCACAGATTTTTTAAATTTGAAGGGCTATAGGGCATTGTC
The DNA here is from genome assembly GCF_000951045.1 of Mandrillus leucophaeus. NCBI lineage: Eukaryota > Metazoa > Chordata > Mammalia > Primates > Cercopithecidae > Mandrillus > Mandrillus leucophaeus. Next base: position 46,395 of record NW_012101388.1, on the reverse strand, counting down.
TTTAGAATTATTTTCTATCTATGCTCAATCTTAAAGGAATCTTTTATTGTCTCATATTTCTAAATGCTTTCTAAAATCCAACTTCTTCTAAATTTGTATCTCCAGTCCAGACCTGTTCTCCAATTCCACACCCTTATATCCAAATGCCTGCATGACATATTCACGAGGATGTAGGCATCTCAAACTAAATACACCCAAAATAAGATCTTCATCTGCACCTCTTAGAAAAACATCAAACTTGAAATAAAACAAAAGCAAAACCATCCCCTCTCTCCTCTTCCCTCAGGTTTCTTCATCTCAGTCAGTATCTCCTCCATTTCTTCCAATTTCTCAGTAGAAGCATATTTTTAAAAATCACCTTTTACTTCTCCCCCTTACACAACACATCTACTCTATCAGAAACCCATCTTTTAAGAATATATCCAAAATCAGAACACTTTTTATCACTTTAACCACTATCAATGTAGCACAAATCACTGCAATTTATCTTTGTACTTTTTGAAATAGTCTTATTTTCCAATAATTTCTCTGCTTCTACCCTTGTTCATTGGTTTATTTTCTAAGAGCAGTCAGAGCTATACAGTCAATTTCAATTTCAGATCATGCCAACTCCATGCTAACATCCCACTGTATTCAGAGTAAAACCAAAGTACTTTTGATATCTTAAAAGATATTTATTATTGTAGGGTGGGGCTGGGGGAAAATTATGCTCCCACTCCAATCTCCAGTTTTGAAGACTGAATATGTATCCTGGAGTTGGGTGGAGCCCACCGCAGCTCAAGGAGGCCAGCCTGCCTCTGTAGACTCCTTCTCTGTGGATGGGGCGTAGCTAAACAAAAAGCAGCAGAAACCTCGGCAGAGGTAAATCCCCCTGTCTGATAGCTTTGAAGAGAGCAGTGGATCTCCCAGCAGGGAGGTTGAAATCTGAGAATGGGCAGACTGCCTGCTTAAGTGGGTCCCTGACCCCTGAGTAGTCTAACTGGGAGACATCCCCCACTAGGTGCAGACCGACAACTCACACCTCACATGGTGGGGTGCACCCGAGACAAAGATTCCAGAGCAAGAATCAGACAGCAACACTCACTGTTCAGCAATATTCTATCTTCTGCAGCCTCCGCTGCTGACATCCAGGCAAACAGGGTCTGGAGTGGACCTCAAGCAAACTCCAACAGACCTACAGCTGAGGGTCCTGACTGTTAGAAGGAAAACTAACAAACAGAAAGGACACCCACACGAAAACCCCATCAGTACGTCACCATCATCAAAGACCAAAGGCAGATAAAACCACAAAGATGGGGAAAAAGCAGTGCAGAAAAGCTGGACATTCAAAAAATCAGAGCGCATCTCCCCCTCCAAAGGAACACAACTCATCACCAGCAACAGAACAAAGCTGGACGGAGAATGACTTTGACGAGTTGAGAGAAGAAGGCTTCAGTCGATCAAACTTCTTAGAGCTAAAGGAGGAACTACGTAACCAGCGCAAAGAAACTAAAAACCTTGGAAAAAGAATAAATGAATGGATAACTAGAATAATCAATGCAGAGAAGACCTTAAAAGAACTGATAGAGATGAAAACCATAACACGAGAAATACGTGACAAATGCACAAGCTTTGGTAACCGAGTATCCTGTCTGTCCAGAACATTTTTTCCAAAGATAACGGTTTTACGTCCTTATTCACCCTTGCTCTTTGTTCAAATATTATATTTTCACTAAGGCATCCATATAATTTATGAAACACACATTTAGAATTACAACCCTTTTATGTATGACTCACTTTTCCTTTTTATTGCTTTATGTTATCCACAGCATATGTTTAGTATACCGTTTATTGTACTTGATTTTATTTTTCTTACCATTTTGCTTCACTAGAATATAATGTCTATGAGGGTGAAAATGTGTGAGTGCTTTGTTCAGTTCTGATGCACTAGCAGCTCACAGATTATTACACAAAATATGTGATAAATACCGGAGTAAAAAGAGTGACTGGGTGATTTTTAAAATAATTCTGTTAACTGTGAGTAAAGGTGAAATAAACATGAAAGTACAGATATCTTCTTGACATACTAATTTCATTTCTGTTGAACACATAGCCAGTAGTAGGATTGTTAGCTTATATGGAAGTTTTATTTTTAATTTTTTGAAGAACATTCCTACTGTTATTCATAATTGCTGCACTAATATACATTGCCACCAATAGTGTGTAAGAGTCCTGTTTTCCCCACATGATCATCAACACATGTTATCTTTTGTCTTTTTGATAATGGCCATTCCGACTGATATAAAATGACATCTCATCATGCTTTTGATTTGCATTTCCCAAATGATTAGAGAGGTTGAGCATTTTTATATACCCATTCTCCAGTTGTACTTCTTGTACATCTTCCTTTAAGAACTCTCCATTCAGTTCCTTTGACCAATTTGTAATTGGGATAACTGTTCTTTTGCATTGAGTTGAGTTCCTTATATATTTTGGATATTAACCCATTATCAGATGTATAGTTTGGAAATACCTTCTCCCATCTATAAGTTTTCTTTTCATCCTGTTGATTTCTTTGCTGTGCAGAAGCTTTTGAGTTTGATAAAATCCCATTTGTCTATTTTTATGTTTGCTGCATTTCCTTTTGGAGTCGTATCCAAAAAACCATTGCCTAGATCAGTGTCCTGGAGAATTTCCCTATGGTTTTGTGTGGTGATTTCATTGTTTCAGGTCTTACATTTAAGTATTTAATCCATTTAAAGTTGACTTTGTATATGGTGTGAGATAAGGGTCTATTTTTATTTCTATATATGTGAATATCCAGTTTTCTTTGCACCATTTCTTAAATAAACTGTTCTGTTCTCATTAGGGTTTATTGGCACCTTTGGTGAAACTAATTTGGCTGTAATTGCTTGAAATTATTTATGGGTTTTCTATTTTGTTTCATGTCTATTTTTATTCCAATACCTTTTTTGGTTACTAGAAGTCAAGTAACATGATGCGTCTGGTTCTATTCTTTTTGCTCAGGGTTACTTTGGCAGTTCAGGGTCTTTTGTGGTTCCATATCAATTTTAGGATTTTTTCTATTTATGTGAGTAATGTCATTGGTAATTTGATAGGTATTGCACTGAAACACCATATTAATTTGAGTATTATGAACACTTCATTTTTAATAAAAATATGTACTTAATATGTAAGAACATTTGTAGTTTTCTTTGCAATATTCTGTAGAAATGAACAGATACCTCTGGCCAGGGCAGTACAGGAATCTAGATTTCATCCATAGCCTCAGGAAAAGGGCACCTGAGGTTGACCATTATGTCAGTTATTGGGTTGTCTCTGAAGCCTAGAGATAGGTGGCTAAAATGTTTTACTACTCAAAGTTAGTAGAATGTTCCCCTTTGTCTTTAAGAGCAGCATTTCAGTGAAAGCTTCCTGCTAAATAAACATTATAATTTAAATATGACCATGCTATTTTGCCATTGAGAGTCATACATCCCAGTATATTGAGACTTACATTGGATATTTACCATGGAGGGAAATAAAATCAATATAACGTACGTGTGTGTGTGTGTGTGTGTGTGTGTGTGTGTGTGTGTGTGTGTTGTTTTTTGACCAGGACAATACAATTTTCTGAGGAGTCATTAGGTAAAGAACAATCTGAGGCATCATGAAAAACCTCCTAAAACAAAACTCCAAAATTATGAAACTAAATACAAAATTATTAGAGGTTTAAGTTAGCATTAGCTTATACCCTTTAACTAAATATTACTTATGCAGTGTTTAACAGATCATTGCTTTATTTTACACAGGAATAAATATATTTTAACTTCTCAAAAATTATAAATGGATGTTAATTGAATAAATATTGGGGTTTTAATTTTGCTTATACATTAATTTTATTATTTTGGCCAAACCTGAACAACATTACAAATGTCTTAGCCTAAGACAGCCCATGTAAAACTGTTCTCTCTTCAAAAGTGACTATCACCAAAAATTTATGTAAAAGTGGTTCTTCACAATGAGCTTTGAACAGTTTCTCCATCACAAAATTAGTGTTCAATAAAGTACATTAAATGAGTGTGAAAATATAAGTTAATGATTATAGGTGGAAAAATATTACCTTTTAATTAAAAAAAAAGCTCAGACTCTGGCTTCTGCATTTTTCCTTAGCCTCATTCACAAGTAAGAACAGTGGGCAAAAGTAATGACTTAAACTGACTGTTCATTATGAACATCTCATTTACAGAACTGTACTGATAACTCCCATCTTGTGATTATGTTGTGGAAGGGCAAAATTGTCCCTGGAATTAATGATAAATGCATCAGGACCTTTATCCAGCACACTGTTTGAGATGATTACATTCATGGTATGTTTGCTTAATCTATTTTCCCTTTCCATACACTATGCTCTTTGCCTGAGGCAAACCCATCTAATAATTTTCAATTGAACAAAACCATAACTCATGACCCAATAAATTATTAAGGAACCCTGCCTTGCATCTGATTCATCATTCATCTTACCACAATGGCAGAAGCCTGCTGAATTTCCTAACAGTTTCTTACCGTGATGAATAGTTCCATTTAAATGTAGGAATACTTTCATGTATGTTTACACATGTATATTTTTACAAAATTACCTTTTAAGCTAAAACTTGTCACTAGAATTTGTTTTAATATTGGTGTTTGTAAAAGTTTTCTCATCTGTTTACATCACTTGAAATTTGCTTCCGAACCCAGACAGTCCTCCAGAAGTAACCATTATATTTTCCCTGAGGATAGATTTTTAAAATCAACGATAGAGTATAGAATATTAAAATATTGCTTCTTATTTTCTCATTTTCTTATTTCTTATAAGCTAATATTCTAAACTGGCCTCTAGAATTCCAAGGAGGGAACATTGTTTAAAAGTGTATGTTACATAGTAGGAGTGGAGTAAACTTGGAAGGGTATTGTTTAAAATATTTCAAAACAGAGAGATGACTGCAGTAGTGTCAGTAGTGAGCAATAAGCTTCACCTTTGACCTGCCACTCTGTAGCCAGTCATGAAATATATATTGAATCACATTTTTAAAGCCTAGATATTATGCTTAATAACTGAGTTGTCAGATGTGATATCTGAGAATACAATTCATCATAGTAACCGTTTGAACAATAAATAGGATTTTCCATAGGCTATTACCTATGTTATCACATAAAAAGTGTCATTGTTATGATAAAAGCTGAATTTTTGACAATATCAGAAAATATAATCTGTCTCCTTATTTAGCTGTATTTTAAACCGGTGTGAGTACAGAATGTGCAACTCACCAAATCTCTGAACAGTATGCATCTTTATGATTTATTATTTTTCTTTTTAAATTGAAAACTGGTAATATGGAAGCTGCAAAAATAATTGAAGAAGGAGAAAGAAAGAAGGACATCCACATCCCCATGATTCTTCCTCAGTGTCTGATTTCATTTTGGATATTACTCACTGTTCAATGATGACCACAAAGACTGAAGTGTCGATTTATTTCTTATAAAAGTGTGCAACAACATTACCTAAAAAAATTAAAGTTATTATTTTGAATTGATACCGGTTTTATTTCTGATTCCCTGTTACTTCTCTTAAGGACTGTCAAGAACAAATTCCTGTTCCCTTTTTGTTGAAAAGAAGATTTGTAAGAAGTTTTAAAAACTACAATTTGAATCAATTGTTCAATTTTCTCCCCTTTATTCCTGATGGCACAGTCGAGCCGGATGTCTTTTTGTGGGTCAGAGGAGCAAAAAGCAAACAGAAGCAATAATTGTGTGTTCATGCCTGAGAGTTTCCTGAACCCAATTACTTAATCAAAGGCAACTTGCACCTGCGGTTACATAGCAGCAGGAATAACAAGTTGCTGCAGGGATATTGGACTGTGTTTAGAAAATTTCAAAGACTTACACTTCTAGTCTGCCCTCCTACCTTTTTGAAGTTTGATTCCCTCGTTTGGTAGATAAATACTTGAACAAGACCTTCAGAATAAAATAAGAAATATAAATAAAACACCCAAAGACAAGAAAAGAAAGCCCCCTACCAAAACAAATGGTAGAACTTCATATGTAGCAAGTTTATAAGAACCAAGAATCATTTTTTGGTATTCTCATAATCATGACATGACCACGAAATACTTTAAAAGCTGCCACCCATTTGGCTGCTGCAGACAGATCATCATTTTGTTTCAATGAAAATAACAGCTGAAGGGCTCAATTCTGAAACAAGTGGAGAAGTGCTCAAGCAGTATTTAAACCCCTAAGAATCCTTTCTCCTCCTAAAACCATCAACTTTTATAAACAGTATCTCACCATACCACAAAAGGTGATCAAATATATTTTGTACAAGAAACTTATAGAATTTGGTAATAGAGTTTATTTAAACTGGAAAAAGGTTGTACTGCAGTGCCTTTATATCATATAGGTCTTTTGAGTAGCAGATAAGAAGGTATTTATTTTAAATGACATGTTGTCTGTTTTATTGACTGTATTTTGAATCAATGTGTACATAAAGATGAGAAGCAGTGAGTAAATATGATAATCATGGAAGTAATCAGTGCTGTGTGTCTTGGTACAGATAAATATGATTTAAAAATCATGTGCTACAGAAACGAATTGGTAGTTTGTAACGATCTAAGGCAGGGGCCTCTCCCTTCACTCATTCCTGGGGTTAATCATTGCCCCAGTGAAAAATACCTTGGTTCCTGTGAGCATGTACGTATGTGTTTGGTGGTGTTTCATTTCTATTGAAGGTAATTCTTAAAGTCGTCACTATTTATTCCATTTTCTCTATTAAATTATTCTCAGATAAACTTTTGTTGTATCAAAAAATTCTGATTTCTAGAATTGCTATTAACTGTTGTTAACAAATACCCAAACAGAGAAACTCAAGCAATGGTTTAGGTAAAATTGTTCATGCACAAATTGAATTAAAAATAAAAGCTTTTCAAAACTGGACTGAACTGCACCATTTGCTATTTTGCGACCTTGCTTTCATTAGCCAGGTATTGGACTGTACAAATATATAGCTGAGATTTTTAGAATTTTTTGAAGATATCCGATGCATCAATGAAAAAAGATTTATCTGCCGGTTTCTTGTTCATCATGAAAATTTACAGCAAAGAAAACAGATTGATTCCATTTGTTCTTATCACCACATGCAGCTCTTATCATTGAAGCATGAAGAAAGAAAATGTATTGGTTTAGACAGAGAAATAATTAGGTAGACATTATGAACATTTGTAGTTTATCTGACATAAACCAACCCAGATGGTACAGATGAGGTCTTCAGTTTATCCGCTCCCCCACCCCAGTCATCTGGTCATCAGTTTACATGTATTGGTCATGCATTGATTCATTATAAACACTCTAAACTTGGCAGCATATAGTAACAATCACTTATTCTCACTCACACTTATGCCTGTCTGGTCGTGGTGGCTGATGTAGAATGGGTGAGGCTAGATGATATGGTTCAAGCTACAGGCCTCACTGGACTCACTGGACTCACTGCCCACTGCATGTTGCCTCCTGCCGGATTAAATATGTTCTGTGTGATCCCACTGTGGGGTACAAGCTAATGGAGAAGAAACTACCTAGAGAAAGCTTTTATTGTGGTGTTGGAAGAAGCTCAAAAGGCAACTGGAAGCACACAATTCCTCTGAAGGCTGAGGTTGGGAAACAACACGCTGCCACTTACCCCATTTCCATTTTCCAAGGCAAGGTCTTGGCCTGTTCCTATATGAAAGGGGTACGTTCATGCTTCTACTTGACAGAGACTGTAACTGCAAAGTCACGTGGCACAGGGCCAAGGTACAGGGAGGGATGATGAACGGGCGCTAATAGTTCAGTCTACCACCATGTGCTCTCTTGCAAAATAAATAATCTAATCTCCCTCTCAAGACTCCCAAGTATCTAAACTATCATAACCCTATGCTTCGAATTTAGAAAGCTGCAGCGCACCTCAGTGTATCAGCCTCTGTTGAATCTGGAGAGTTAGATCCTAAACAGCAAAGGTAATATCCTGTCTAAAACAAACATGTAGTGAGAGATTAGAGTCAATCTACTATAAGTAAAATGGAAAAAAATAAAAGGTGGATAACAGTCACTGGGTTATAACAACTCTGAGATCGCACTGGACAAATACTGCTTGATCCCCTACTTTTAGTTTTCTCTATTTTCTTCTTTCCAGATTATTTCAGGAGGCAGTTTTAACAGATACGTCACCACAACATAGCATGTATTACCCTGTTTGCAGCTTCCCATAATAATTTTTCAAAATGATTCTCATTTTCTCTATTATTTATCTTGCTATATTTCACCTACCTCCAAGTCAGTTACCACATGCTTACATACTTTGTTATAGAAGCACTCAGTGTTTAAGGGCTAATTTCTGTATCGGTTAGTTATTGCTGTATAATAATCCATTTTAAAGTGCAGTGGTGCGAAGCAATGCTCACATATTCTTTTGCGTATGTGTTTGCTGGACATCAAGTGACTGGTGGCGAGCTGTCTGGGTGGCTCTACTTAAAGCTAAAGCTCTGGCTGGCCATGGCTCCTTTCTGTGTATTGACCTTAGGGCTGTTTGTTTTTCCGCTTCTGGGCTAGCTGGGGAGACCAGAAACTATCCGTGGGTGGTGTTCTTCTCATGTTTTAAGAAACAGAAAAGAACAAATAGAAACATACTATCATAGAGTTAAAAATGATGACAAATTACCCCCCTGACCCACGCATCAAAATATGTCATGTGTATCTCCACCCTTGGATATGAGCTGGCCATGCAATGAGTAGCACACTTTACTTGCAATGGTGATTAGAACATTACCAATCCCCTGAGGCACAGAGAGCATTGAAAGTGTTTGATTGCTAGCTGCTGCTGTCTAGCCTCAGAAAAATTTATGAGCAAGGCCAAACTAGGCATCTAGACAATGAGAGACCACAAAGAAGAAGTAATAAACTGACCCAGCTGAACCAGCAGCCTGCTAAACGACAGACAGCAGCTTCCAACCCTCACTCATCTTAGAGGCACAAGCAACCAAGCTGACTAAACCAGAGCAATCACAGATTATTTATCTAAATGAATGTTTTTTGTGGGTTGCTCTTGTTAGCCAGTAACTTCTGGCATAGATTGTTACAAGGGAAAACAGCTACCTGGTACAGTAACTGAAACCTAGACATGGGTCTTTACAAACTTAAAACATATGGCATTGACTTTGGAACTGGGTGACAGAGAATGAAAAGCCACCAGGGACTCTGTTGGAAAAAAGGCTAGAGAAACAGTGCAGAAATCATTTTATTTATGTATATATGTATTTATGTATGCATGTATGTATGTATTTGTTTTTGAGACGGAGTCTCGCTCTGTCACCAGGCCGGAGTGCAATGGTGTGATCTTGGCTCACTGCAACCTCTGCCTCCCGGGTTCAAGCGATTCTCCTGCCTCAGCCTCCCGAGTAGCTGGGATTACAGGCACCTGCCACCACATCCAGCTATTGCTTTTGTATTGTTGGTAGAGATGGAATTTCGCCATGTTGGCCAGGATGGTCTCGAACTCTTGACCTCGTGATCCACCCGCCTTGGCCTCCCAAAGTGCTGGGATTACAGGCGTGAGCCACTGTGCCTGGCAGAAATTATTATTGGAGGGTGGAAAAATTGGCTGTTTATTTATGTGGTTGTGAAACAACTGGCAGAACTGTAACTGTGTCAGATAGAAAATGTACCTAATAAACATGAATTGTCCAAAGATACCTCTAGACAGAATATTGAAAGTGTCAGCTGGATGTTTCCAGCTGCATATGATAAAGGACTCCAGGAGAGAGATGAGCTATAGATGAAACTGTTATGATTGCAATAGTAAGTTAAAGGGTTGTAGAGGAGCCATAAATTATTGGGTTGGAAAATAAACTCTGATCCCTAGTCTCTGAGAGAGTAAAATGTTCTTGAATCAAAAGAAGACCTAAAGCCACAGTTAATATCAAAGGTGCGGTTATAGCACTTCTTATTAATAACTTCAAAAGATTTAATACAATGCCTACTAAACCTTCTCAACTAGAAGAATTGGTTTCACAAAAGTCAAAACACACCAAGTAGAGAGAGGGTTGTCTCAGAAAGAAAAGTAAGTTTTCCCCCCCTAATAGAATAGAATATAAACTGATCCAAAATATCCCCACAAAAGTTCTTAAGGGAATATGGTGTTTTAAACTAAAAGAAAATGAAATTGCTTAAAATTCAAAATGCCCCCTTTTTTGGTGGTTTTATAACTTTATTTGACAAGTAGCAATCAGCTATCATCCACATTGACTGTTAGATTTTTGAAAATGGTAACAGGTACATAGGCAACCAAAGTATAGAGCTTGTTTGATGAATCTTTATCTTTATTACATTTTCTGGACAATTGCACATGGATACGATATGAGACATGCCTTTGGTTTTACAAGCAGGAAATATGTTGAGAAAGTTATTTGGCTACAAATGTTGGCAATTTCCTAAGAAAAAAGTGGGACATCTCAGGAGACAGAGTAAAGATTCCATATAATGTAGGCAGGAAACAGAGCAATGGAGTAGGGACCTATTCCCAGAGACAACTAGATGCAATTTAAGCAATGGGCACGACTGCTTATTTAGGGGATCCTGGCGCCATGTACCCAGTGGAATTTTTAAAATCTTATGGGCCAGTGACTGATGAGCATTTATTAGAGTTATCCATATACTGTGAGCATTTATTACATTGAATTTTTAAAATCTTATGGACCAGTGGTCAACGAGAATTTATTACAGTTATCCAAATGTGGGCATTTACTACAGTTATCTATAAATTGTCTCACCATCATATTCCAAGTGTGAAAAGGATATTATTTGTTCCTTAGTTCAGAGGCCTACAGATGAAGAGATGCCATACCTGAAAGGCTTTTCCCACAAAAGTCTCATTTTCATCTAGACCTGATATAGATGATGCAATGAAATTATGATCCTGGAATTTAACATTATAATTGAATGACAGTTTAGAGAGTCTTCGAATGGAAGTGATTATGTTTTGCACATAAGAGGAATGTGAAAATTATATAACAGGGTAAAGATTAAAGATTGAGGTAGATTGCAATAACTTTGTTAACTACCCTAAAAACTTTCTCTCCTATCAAGAAATGGGTCTATTTCATGACCCTTAAATCTGGGTTGGCCATGTAACCTTACTTGACTAATAGGATATTACTATCTTCATAGAATACATATCTAAAATTTTTATTTATATTTGCCCTGTTATCACTAAACTAACTTTGTATACAACAGAAAAAAAAAAGACAACTTTCACTTTTTTATACACTGTAAATTATGTGGCAGTTTGTGGACAAATAGCCTAGGGAAAAGCTGAAGGAATAGTTTCATTGATCCACAGGGCATTGTTTCAATTATAATAGTCATTACCAGCACCGCAAGAGCACACCCTAACACAGTCACTGATATCACCAGCACTGCATGAATGCACACATCTATATGAAGACAACTAAACTGAAAGTTAAAAAGTTAATTCTAAAATGTCCCATGTCATTGTAAAACGTTACTACTATCAATGAAACGAAAATTTTTGTTTGAATTGGTTTTGTTTCATTTTTAATTGGTAGATAATATTTAATATATTATGTACCACTTTAATGTACACATACATTGTGCAATGGTTAAATATAAGTAATTAAAAACAGCTTTACCTCACATAGTTATGTCATGGTGGGAGCATTTAACATCCACCGTCTTTACATTCTTCAAGAATACCACATATCATAATAAACTATAGTCACCATGCTGTACAATTAGCATTTTAGTATGCTTAGTAGTTTGTTTCATGATATTCAGAAATGAGAAAACACAGATGTTTCACTTCCTTCTTTGATTACTGTCTTTTATTATTTTTCAGTTGAAATAATTAGAAATCAAGCCAAGTTTTTTCCTTCACTCTAAATATATTTATTTATATATATGTGTACAGTAAATATATATATAGATTTATACATATATATTTATTTATACATATATGTACTTTGAGTAATGGCCCACAAATCTGATAATTTTACTCTTAAAGAAAATATACATGATCTGTCTTTCATGATATAATATGATGTATTAAATATTTAAATTTAAATTTAAATCTAGCATGCTACAAATTACATTATAAATTAATATGTAATATTCTGCTGAAAGAAAATTATTATGGATTTAATAAACACTTATCAAGCACCTGATAAGTATAGAGTATGCTACTATAAATGCTACCCACAGAAAATAACTAAAAAGCACTTCTTTCAATTGAAAGAATCCACTTGGGACATTTACGCATATTGATAAAAAACAAAACAACTCTTCAATAGAATTTAAAAACGTGTACTTCTTGTGTCTTCAGTCTAGTAATTTGGTTTAATTCTGAGCCTATAAGCCATTCAGAGTTACCCTAGAGAGGAACTAAACACTAAATTAGTTTCAAAAGCAACTCTGAATAAGCCTTTCAAAATTAAATTTAGCTGCATAAATCTTCAGAACTCTAATATATTACAAATCCCTTAACTCATACTAAGAGTTTAAGAGAAATGTATTGACTAGCATTTAAGTAAAATTTGGTATGGATTTACCTCACTATAATGACTTTTCTGTTAAGCCTAGAAAACAGGGGCAAACTGAGTTATTATTCTTAACATTTCACTCTCTCCTGCTTATGTCTATCTGTTCTCTTTGATATTTGACTTTGTATCTTCCTCCACTACACATGGAAAGTTTGTCCTCATCCCATTGACATTGGCAGCCAGAGGACTCTCTTACGCCAAGGGAATGAGGGCAGAAATTTCAAGGTGCCTATTCTCAAAAGAAGTTTTAGGAGGCATAACCAGTTTTTGCTAACTCTAGTATTATGTGGAGACCTCTGGTCTCAGATCCAAAAGACACATGGATCTGCCCTTAATCAAACCCAAGAATGTAGCCTAAAGTTGAGTCTTCTCATTTGTCCCCACAGGAGTCAATCAATCAATCAGTTCCCACAATGCTTGTTACTGACAGATAATGACATTTGGCATTGCTTAATATATTGCATTATTGAAGAAATAGTTCATATTCCCCTTGGATATTCTGAAATTCCATTGAATTATGAATATAAATATTGTTAGGGTTTTTTTAAATGATGAAAAAAACTTTTTTCTGCTTTCCTTCCTCCCTTCCTCATTCCTTCCCTCATTCCTTCATTTGGAACTACCCCCTCCCTGCCTTCTCAATCTCCGCTTTTCTCTTCTATTTTATTACTTTAAAAGAATAGAACGTTAATGCAACACATAATATGTGTAGGCTGTGTGGTGAAATGCAAATTTTCCCATGTGACCATCTTTGATTATTAATCAAAAGTACACCCTGGCTTATGTAACTATTAACACTGTATTTACAGCCTACCCTTTGCATTATCTTGATTATTAAATGTTCTCATTTTTTTGTTCATCTCCCTCAAATTGCAAGATATGTTCTCCCCTCCTTTTGCAAATGGATAGACCATTTCATACCATATGAAATTAACGAAGTCTGACATATAGCACAGCGACATTCTTCTAGCTCCTTTATCTCCTTTATTTTTATTTATTTATTTATTTATTTATTTATTTATTTATTTATTTATTTATTTTTGAGACAGAGTTTTGCCCTGTCGCCCAGGCTGGATCTCAGCTCAATGCAACCTCCACCTCCTGGGTTCAAGCGATTCTCCTGTCTCAGCCCCCCCAGTAGCTGGGACTACTGGCCCACGGCAGCACCCCAGGCTAATTGTTGTATCTTTAGTAGAGACGGGGTTTCGCCGTGTTGGCCAGGCTGGTCTTGAACGCCTGGCCCTTAGTGATCAGCCCGCCTCAGCCTCCCAAATGCTGATGGCAAGCGTGAGTCACTGTGCCCGGCCTTGCTCCTCAAATATTCTTCGAAGCCACCCGCTGGAGGCAGGAATTTCTCCTAAAATCTGTCCATCAATATATCTTAATGAACTTTATGTGTACTGTTTCAGCAGAGGTGCTGGTAGTTGGAGAATTCCAATGTGAGCCAGGAAGCGAAGGGTAGAAGTAAAACATAGACACTCCCAAACTTTAGACAGACTACATCCTTCTTGGATTGATTTTGCTTTTTTCTCCTTATCCTCCTGATACTTTGTGCCTGAAGCCACGACATCAGGAAATTGTAAATAAAACTTGCGGCCACTACACGTTTAATTGTGGCAGCAACATGTTAAGATCTTCCAAGTATATTCACGTGGAAGGAGGACAGCTGTGCGCTTTGGGAGAGGAGCCGCTGGGGGGCGATTTCTGTGCCTCTAGAGGGAGTCTGGGACTAAAAGGGAAGTGGACGGTTTGTATTCTTTGTTGTTTTCATTTATTTTTCTTTCATCAATTTTGCTAAAAGCACATCTTGATTACATGTAGCCAAAGAGATAATGTAAAGACAGAAAGTGTGGTTCTTTTTACCTAGATAAAATATTGTACAAGTCATTTTTTCTATTAAGACAAAAATAAGACCAGCCAAGGTACCCTCTTATATGGAACATGTATTTAATCATTAATATAATATTTCTCCAAATGGCATATCATTTAATAAGCAACATAACATTATTATATGACTCATGTTTTTTCTTCATATTAGCATAAAATTCAAGATACTGATTTAAAACAGGAAATAATAGGATGAAATGTTCTTTGTAGATGGTCTCAAGTTGACGCCATCAAAATCTGCTGCAGAAACATGGACATTAACAAGGATGCCAGGAATCAGAGAATACAGGCAATGGGTAACCTTCAGGGAGGAAAAGTCAAAACCTTAGGAATTAATAATAAATAGTAGAAAAAGAAGTCTATAACTATAGTTTTATTTATATGTTTTTAGATTTCTAAAACAACTCATCCCTCCAAAAATAAAGTATATCCAAACATATATTTCATGAATTTGATCTTTTATTGTTGCATGCTACGGCCATTTTGCCTACAGTTATTGTGTACATGGCAAAAATTCTGGAATATTTAATGTCAGTCTTCACCTATGTCTCCCCAAAACACATTCAACGCTGTTTTAATAAGCACTTAGCCCTCACACAGCTTTCATCTTCCATGTGAAATACAAATTTTCACCTGTTACCAAATTAATGTAGACCAGAGATTTAAAAATGTCAAAAAAAAGAATCACAGTATAATGGATACTTGCATTTTCAATTTAAATGAAAAGATATTTTATGCTTTGATAAATTTATTTGAGTTTCTTTCTGTGCATATGAATTTTCTGTTATTTTTCTTCTGTATCCTCATATTAAAATATATTTTAATCTACTTTCATTCTATTATAAATAAAATATCCAAATTCCCTATATCATGGCCTAAGTAGTTCGTAGAGTGGTATTTTAAACTACTGGTAGGCCAGCTGCAAGTGATGAAGGATGCACATAGAGTGTTGTCAGCGGAAACGGTAGAGGACACCACAATGAAAGGATTGAGCAAACTCAGAAACAATGTGAGAATGTCGAGTCTTCTGGAGGTAGTGGAGAATCCACAGAAATAGTGACCTGGTAGGTATATTGAAAAGAAAGAATGCAGAAATTAGAAGTCCTGTGGCAGGGAGATAAGACCAAGGATATGCGGAGCCAAAGTAAAGGGAGGGATGGATTATTGTGGGAAAAAACTCACTTATTTTAAAGTTATTTTCATGAAGTGACGGAAGCCTGATGGATTGGCCTGACTTAAAAAACTGGCAGATGATACATGGTTATCTTGACTCTAAACTTCATCTTAGTCATTTTTTAATTTCCCTCAGGATCTGACCAAAGTGCTTTCCAAATAAAAGGGGCACAGTAACGACTGGTGAAGGGGTGAATGTGTGGATGATAAGATGGTGCTCACTGAACCAGATTACTGTGAGGGCCCTCTTCTGTCCCAGAATATACTGTAAAGCTCTAGCTACTTTGGCAGGTTTTCGCATAATATCTGAGGAGTGCTGGGTGCTGCAAAAAGTTCTCTGATTTGTGCAATGTGCAGTTTTACACAGCTAAAGTCATATGAATTCCCCCTTTTATCTGAAAATTTATATTTTTTATCAGGATCAAATCACCTTGGTGCTGTCTGTTGAGGCTTATTATTTTCATGTTTTTGTTTTCCTTTGGACATATGTTTTTTTATGTCTCTGAAACAAAGAAACCTGAGATGCTGAAAATTAATAACCATGTAAACCCTTTATTATCAAATAAAAGACAAAAATGTTATTTTAACTAATGTCAAGACAACATTTGCGCATATATACTTGTTTTCTTAGCCTCTTTTACTTACAACCTACATATTGTTAAAGTAATTATTCAGAGCAAATGTCTATGTTTCTACAAATGAATACATGAGCAATTAGTTAAAATGTATTATGTGGCAAGAAATACAGTATTCTTCATGTTACTTTCTAATATTTTTTCTGAATAGGAATTGAAACAATTTCAATGTTAATAAAATCATATTGAATACAAAGCATTCATAATAAATAGTCCATAACTTCTGTAATGCAATTAAAATTTAGTTGAATATAAGTTACTGTTTGAAATTGAATAAAACAAGCTCATTAACCATTTGTTCTGACCAGTATTTGGACTATATTTAAATTATCATAACATATAAAGCATTTTATCATGCCTATTATCTAAGTTGATATCTTCACCCACACTTAAATTTTTTATATATTATTTTCATGAATTTTTTTAAAAAATATACCCATTGCTTGGAAAAAAGAAATTTGCATTCTCTCTTCTCTTACAAATCACATTTAGAACTTAAACTCAGTGTTTATTATTTACTATATTTTGATGAGCCTTTTAAAGAAAATGTTAGGTTGAATTTCGGAAAGATTTCATACCACTATTGGTTTCTTCTACTTTGTATGCAATGCTCAGTGTACTCAGACATATAATGTGAACGATGTGGCATATGCATATAAATATATAATATTTATGCATTTTAAATCTTTCTTTAAAACAAGAGAGATGATCATTTTCAAAGTATATTAGTCTCATTTATCTCCATGATGCCATTAATGTTGTAAAATGTTGCAGCAACATTACTAACTCCTGAAGGCCTGCATCAGCCTTTAGCTACTCAGCTACATTATTAGACTGTCAACATAATTCAGACATCTCATACAGAAACAGCCAACCCGCTGGCTCTAGTGCTTTGTAAATGTATTTGCTTGATGTAGTAGCTCTGAACATATTGAGGACTTTCCTGTTTCTATGCAAACGGCACTTGCGGAATCATCTCTATTGCTGCTTCAGAAATGCGCTGAAGATTTACAGCTTTGTTGTTCTGTGTTATACAATTTGGTCTATCTCAATTCCTATTCACTGATAAACATATGAAAAGGGAAAATGCAACTTCTAAAATTAGGAGGAAAATTAGTGTTTGTACTGATCACCATTCCAAATTGACGTATTTTCATTTACTTTTCCAATTAAGGGTTTAAAGCCTCCAAATGTATGGATAAAATTACACAGTTAAGAAATTCATCAAAATATTTGTAATGTAGAATGGATGCTTTTGTTTTTCAATTAGTGAGCATAAGCACTGTTAGCTCAGTTTTATACATCAAAATAGCATAAGAACAAAAAATAGCAATTTCCCTTGAAAACTGAACTCAAACATGGACACATATTTGAAAACTTAGAACTAAATTTGACACCAAAAGAGAAAAACAAGTGAAAATTTGTTTGAGGAGCTATCCCTACGACGTGGGAAATCACGGGGGATGAACAATGAATGCACAAAGTTAAAAGAGGTCAAATAGAAAACCTATCATTCTCTGTTCTATCTTCAACATTGTCCGCTTCCTTTATCTGCAGATGCAACACTAATTTGGGTTAACTCAGAACTTGCAAATTAACATTTATTTATTTTGAATTATTTTGTCATTTTTAACAGAACAAAGATAATCAAAATGTGCGTTCTTAGAACAACTAAGTCAGATGAAGATTTGATGTTCTGTTACTAACTAAAATGAGCTTCCAGGCAATGCGACTAGTCAAGATAGCCATGAGGAGGTAATGTGACATTATGTATTACACGTGACAGTGATTCTGGCATCTCCTTTTAAAAAAAAAAAATCTGCTCTGTGTATCATTCATTTTAATAACAGCAGACTCTCTCTTGCTGTGAGCTTTATTTACCGATTGGCTCAATGTAATCTAGAAAAACTCTACCGATGGTCAAATACTGTGTTAGGCACACAGGAATCAACAATATAAGGATAAGGAACATTCGGCCTCACAGAAGAGACAAGCTCCTAGGGAAGTCAGGTATTCCAGTTCACAGCTGCAACATGCGGTGAACTGTATATTGAGATGCAGCATGTTCAATGAAAATGTTAACAAAATGGTCTCTGATTTGAAACTGGCAATGATTTTGTCTGCTTGCAGGAGTTAGGGATGATCTCAAAGTAATAACGTTTGTTAGTGTTTGGGAGATAAATCCGGGTTGACCAGGTTGCTCACGTGGGCGGAAGGATTTTCCAGTTAGAAAGAAGTAGCAAGTCACGTTGATGATACTGATTTGCAGTAATAGGGATAAAATAATCCTGGAAATTAATGAATCCGATTCTATTATATTACAGGTGAGAAAGCTGAGGCCCATTCAAACTTAGTGACTTGCCTGGATCCAGTGAGTTAATTATTAGTATAAGCAACCTTAAAAAATGTCCTCGGTCACCAGATAAGGCTCTGTCCAATGTCCTTACTGCGTCTCTGCTGTTATTGACCTGCTATTCTTCCTCTGGTCATGTACTACTATGCCTTTCCAGTCTCCGATCTCCTCTCCGAGTCCTGCTGATTTGTGTGCTCTTGCTATGGTTTCCTAAGCTGTCAATTCTCTGAACCTAGCTCTCTGTTCTCCATCTTTCCAGATCTTGCTTGAAGCCAATCCGAAGGCATTCATGGACAGATCTTCCTCAGTGGTTTATACATAGTCTATATATTGTGTTTTAACTAAAATATTTTTTACATGTCAAAAGCAGGAGATACACACAATACATATTTAGAAGCAGGCAAAAAGAAAAAGAAAAGAACTCATAGCCTTACTACCCAAAGAGTATCTCTGTTAACATGTTGGTGTAGTACATCCTTCCAAATATTTCTCTTCTACAGTTTTAAATTATATATTTGAGGTACTAATTTCCACTTTTCCATTTCCTTGAATGTTATTCTTTAAATATTTATTTCATATTCAAACTCCCCTTTGTTTCTGAAATTTCTCTGGTAGTTGATTTTTTCCTGCCCAGATGCTGTCTATGACATCTTTTTGCATCTGGTTAATATTATACTTAAATCTCCTTTAATCTAGGGCAGTTTATTACGTTTTTCTGTCATTGACTTACTGAAAGCATCAGGCTTATTGTACTCCACATTATTCCAACGTCTCAATTTTCCAAACTACTTATTTGAAGTAATGCCTCACGGAGTGCCCAGTAATGCCTGGGACCATAAGCACGAGCTACCATGCTCAGGGCAGCACAGCCTCGGGCTGCAGGGCTGCAGGTCAGCAGACAGACCGCTCCCTCTGTCTCTCCTCCTGTGACCATGTCCACTTCATATCGATAGGAGACATTCAAGAGCAGTGAATGGAAATGTGAGCCATCATTCATTTATCCTCTAAATTCAATATTTTCTGTACAATGGACATTAGTTCTAAAAAAAAACATAGACTCAGATTTTTAGCTAAAATGCATTTTATAGGTTGCATACTTTGTAGTGTCTACATCACATAATACTTAATCATCCTAGCTACCATATCATACTGTTGCTAGGGTTTATCAATGGCTTACGCACTGATATTGAATAGTTTATTTTCTCTCTTTCTGAGTAACAAGTCATACATGTAATATTTTTTGACGTTATATAAATAACTAATACCTTATCAACCATTCCCTTAATGGTAATGAAAACACCGATACCTAAAAGAAATATATATATATACACATATGTATATACACACACACACATATATATACTTATGACTTATAAACTTATGATTTTCAAATTATTTCATTTCCATATGGACTGATAACATTTAGTTATCCTAATGTAACAGACTTACTGATATATTAATAATATAGAATGGTTATTAGAAACCTCAACTGATGCTAAGGTTATGCATTATTACTGAGGGAAAATTATTTCTAAGCCATTTCATTACAGCTTAAAAAGGTTCATATATGTGGTAGTCTGTTCTCATGCTGCTAATAAAGACATACCTGAGACTGGGTAATTTATAAAGGAAAGAGGTTTAATCGACTCACAGTTCCACATGGCTAGGGAGGCCTCACAATCATGGTGGAAGGCAAAGGAGGAGCAAAGTCACATCTTACATGGCAGCAGGCAAGAGAGCATGTTCAGGGGAACTCTCATTTATAAAACCATCAGATCTTGTGAGACTTATACACTACCTTGAGAATGCCATTAGGGAAACCACACTCATGATTCAGTTATCTCCATCTGGCTCCACGCTTGACACATGGAGATTATTACAAATCAAGGTGAGGTTTGGGAGGAGAAACAACCAAAGCATATCAACATACATACATGTATTTACAATGTTTATACTTAAATAAACAGAAAAATATTTAAAATAAATATATATAATTATTCATATGTATTTTATGTATTACATATAATATATAATAAAAAATATTTTTATGTTAAAGCCTTATATATGCATGTATTTTAAATCCATAAGTTCATATTGCTATTTCTGATTTAATTTTAATACTATGGCACTATTTTATTTGTTTTGTATTTTTACATGTTCTCATAAACTGAAAATATTCATTTGTATCATTAACATAATTACTTACCTTTTTATACAATGTATAACAATTATTTTTTAAAAATCAACTGTATTACTAAAAATAAATACAGAGGCTTTGGGAGGCTGAGGCAGGCGCATCACCTTAGGCCAGGAGTTCGAGACCAGTCTGGACAACTTGGTGAAACCCCATCTACTAAAAATACAAAAAATTACCCTGGCATGGTATCAGGCACCTGTAATGTCAGCTACTGGGGAGACTGAGGAAGGAGAATTGCTTGAACCCAGGAGACTGAGGCTGCAGTAATCCAAAATCGCACCATTGCATTCCAGCCTGGACAAGAGTGAAACTCCATCTCAAAAAAACAAAACAAAACAAAAACAAACATAAATACAATGGGATAATAATAAGTAGTGGAAAATAATACAGTATTATCTTGTACTTTTTTCTCATTCAAGTGCATTCAATTTAAAATGCAATGTTCAAGTACAGGCAACACCCTATTATTTAAATCACTTGACATAAATGATTTCTTTCTATGTTAATATTGTGAAATTGGTAGGAGCCTTGGGTGGTTTGTTTATATTTGCATGCATTTGCAGGGCTTTTATAAATTTTTGTTGTTATTATTTTTAAATCAGGAGATTTACTTATTCAGAAGCAAAAATCATGTTGAAATTTTGTCTTCCATTCACCCTTGACCTTGTGACCATGCAACTTTTTATCTAGTGAAGGTAAGCAATGGTATCCGTTTCTTGTGTATAGATTAAGGATCATTGTATTTTCTGTGCAAATAAAATATAATATTAATTCGTTTTGACTAGAACCTCCGCTGCATCTGATTTTATCCTTTATTTGTAAGTAGATATATTGATATATTAAATACATTATTCTGAACACTGATTACCAGAAAAAAGTAAAAGGAACTATTTTAAGAGCCCTTTTTGTATTTCTATAATAATTTTAATAAATTTTCAGTTTTTCTTAAATTATAGTCACTACTGTTTGTCTTTCCATTAGACTGTGAATTGCTGCACACAGATTATATTTTATCAGCATTTTAATTGCTTTATTTTTTTCTTATTTATTATTCTTAAACTTTCCTTTATTTTTATTTTGGTCCATAATAAATGTTTACTCATTCCTTGTTGAGTGAGATTGTAAATAAAGTTTATTTCCCTAGAACTCATGTTATTCTTCAAGGATTCTAAAACATGTCAATTTTTCCAGGTATACAGAGAGCGAAATTCAATGTTATTACACCAGATTTGACTTCAAAGGGAGTGGAGTCCTTCTCGCTCCGTCTACCTGTTTTATGCTAACTGCAGTTTGTTCTTGTTGGTGTTGAAGGGGGTTCTGTCAGGAATGGATTTGGGAGTCTTATTGATGCCCCTGATCCATTCAGAGAACCCTAGGGTTCCAGGTTCAACCAGTGTGCTTATTTACCTCCAGCTGTCTGTAGACTCCAGGAAGCACAGACAAAATCTTCTTCAACTTCTCAGGAGTCACCTGTATTTTTAGATTCATCACAGATGAGAAAGTAACTCTTTTAACATATCTTACAAATAGTTTGTAGTAACCATTTTATCTGTAATTTGGAGATTATTACAGTGCTTGCAGCACTTGTTTTAAATAAATGTGTTAGATCTTTTCCTTAATCTTCATAATAGCCCTACAAGGAAATTCATATCCTTTTCTTTTTATAAATGAGGAAGCTATATCTTAAATGTTAGGAAATTTTCTAAAGAGTTTCTAGTTAATAATATTTTCAAAAGGACCACAGTTCTGAAAGAAATCTGTGTGACAGTATTGTCTGAACTTTGACCACTACAACTCGTTCCCTAACAGTATAAAGTATTTGAAAATTAAGTACATCTACATGTCCCATAGGAGTTTTGATGTCATTCTGTCATCTTAGTTTTGAGCTTACAGTTCCCTAGAAAACATTTAAGTTAGAAAATCCTAGATATTTATACTTTTGCTTGGCTTATGAATGAACATAGCTGCTCCAAGCAACATGGGAGCCTGGAACAAAAGACAGAATCAGTAACACTGATCTTGCATTTATTTAAAATGTCATATTTTGTTTATCATGACTTTTATATTAATTATAAATTGTTAAAATACATTGCAGTAAATTATTTTTTATTACTGTTTGATGCCTTCCTTAATTTTGTGCCCAAGGCGAATACCTCATTCATCTCATCTTAGCCCCAGTGCTGCAGCAATAAGGTGTTTGTTATTAGAGAGCCATGTAAAAATAAACCAATGAATCTTTATGAAGCCAAAATATGATAAGCATTTTAGGAGATAATAAAAAGCAGAGTTATGATCTTTGACTTTAGAAGCTTTCAATGCTGTTTTGTCCATAAACTATTAATATGCAAATGTATAGTATGGAAGAGCTTATGATAGACACAAAATAAAGATAATGTGATTTACAGCTCAGACTATACCAGGATCTGAATGTGTCAGAGGAGTTAGAAAGGTTGTTATCCTGTAGATGGTACTTAATTTGGAACTTTAAGAATTTATAAGATGCAGAGGAGACCATGAGGACACGGAACTCCAGGGAAATGTTTTCAGACATTGTTAAAGGTCAGTGATTTATAGAGTCTAGGAGGAAGGAGGGGATATATGACAATAATGTGATTTGATCAAAAAGTTTAGGCAGTAAATTAGTACAAGAGAATTTGTAAGATTTAAATGTGAAGAGTTTGTAAGAACACCAAATTCAAGATAAATCTTTTAAAAATGAGTATAAAAGGAGGGAATCATATCCCAAAGGGAGTTTCTGTCCAAGATTTTTCTGATAAGCAGGAAGAGTTGAAAAGAGTAGCCCGATAGGAAACTATATCTGCATATTGGAGTCAGAAATGAAGTAGTAAGGCCCTAGCAACAACATGAAATGTAACATCTTAACTTCCATAAGGTGACAAAAATAAGTTTATTCACGTAAAAATAATGATGGCAGAGCTAGCAATTACTGAGCATATACTATGTCAGGCACTACTCTGAAGGTTATAAAATGCTGGATACAAATGGTGATAGTTATTGAAGACTTCAGAAGGAAAGTTCTCAATTATTTACCATTATGAATAAAGTTACTTGTATTAATTTTAGACACTTTATTATATTTAAAAAGTTTTTCTGTTTCATATCAAATGATTTTGTTCAGAATTTATTGAGTTGTTCATATGCTTTTTCTTCTTCCAACTAATATGAAAATTTACTTTGGTTGGTATTTAAATGCTAAAGCAGTTCCTAAGACAAACAGTACAAGGTTATGATGCATTATCTCTTGTTTATTGTAGTGGGTTTAATTGATTGACATTTTCATTTAAGAATTTTATATCTATATTATAATAATTGACCTGTAAATTTGCCATCACTCCCCATTTGATATCTTTGTCAGGTTTTAATATAATAGTTATCCTGAATCCATAAAATGACTTGCAAAGCTTTTCCTCCCTTCTCTTTTCTGGAAGAGTTTAGGTAACATTGAGTGTATAACTTCCTTAACTGTTTGGAAGAATACAAAAGGAAATCTACTTACATCCGTGCGGAGCCTTGTGGTTTGTTCCTTTTTAGTCATTTTGGTATTTTTGAAAAGACTCAATTACATATTCAATGTCTTTAGAATATCTAGGTGCATTTTAACCCATGTTAGATACTTGAAAAGACTCACAGACTACGCAGCAATTTAAAGGCAAAGAATAAGATACAATAAGATAAAGAGATGCAGGCACACATTGCAATTCTAAGAGATACACACTTACGGGCTACCACAGACCCCCTGTTCCTGAGTACCATGCTGTGTCCTAAACTGAACCTCCACTATTCGGGCGAGGAATCTTAGCGTGGAGAGCTCACCAGGGGCGCTCTCAGGATCTCTTTATATAAAGTCAGTCTTGTCACACTGCTTAGGCCATTTCAAACATAATGAAAAGACTGACATGGGGAATCACACAGGGAGTTTTGTCCTTTTTAACAGCACATTACAAATTCTACTTCTGGATGAGAGTCAAAAGCTAGACACTGGGCATTCCCAGAGATAGAGCGAGTTTGTTCATGGCAGCTGTAAAGCAAAGCTATATCTAAAAGTATTCAGATTTTCAAAGAAATTTCTCACATGAGTTTTGGTAACTTTTGTATTCAGAATGTTTCCACATCATCTAAATTTTCAGTTAATGGCATAAAGTAAGAAATAGGCTCTTCTCTTTTCAATATAATTAAGGTCTCAAGTGACCCCTCATTTTATTCTTCGTATTGCTATTTTGTATTTCTTCTTGCTTTAGTCTTCCTAGGGATTTATAGTTTGACTAGCATTTTCAATGAATCAAACGTTTGATTTTTAAAATTTTCTTGATTGCCTTTATTGAGTTTCTCTGTCATTTATTCCATACAGACACACACACACACACACCCCCTAGACTTCCAACCAGAAATTTGCTTATGCTCTCTTACCCTTAACTAAACAGTGAAGCGTAGAAAAAGTATTGCAAATAATAGTAAAAGGTAAAAATAATTTTCACAGGATGTTGTATTTTACCATTTAGGATCCTATGTCGGGGAGAAGACAGGCTAATGACCAATTAGTTAATAATAGACACATAATCTAATATCAAAGATGAACATTTGCTTGATGAAACACTCATCCGGTGTGTGTGCATGTGTGTGTCTGTGTGTGTATGTGTGCGTGTGTGTGTATTAGGCTAAGATTCGTTCAAATCTTTTTTTTTCCTTAATTGCTTTTGCTTGTTTTATTAGTTATGAAAAGACGTCTCTCACAATGAGTACAGATGAGATATTTTTAGTTTGACTTTCACTTTTTTTTTTTCTTTTTTTTTTTTTTTTTG